>NW_026460224.1:0-71522 GCF_021730395.1 Mercenaria mercenaria | reverse complement strand
TTGCCATAAGCAAAAGTGAAAGTTAAAATGTTTGGATTTAATGTTGTAAAGTAAAGATGTGAAGTGTTACTGTTAAAGCAGTGGAAATGTATATAAGTGCAGCTGATTAAGTAAAATGCTAAGTATAGGCAGATTTATGTTACACGCTTTTTTAAGGAAAACCTAAAGTCAAAGTAAATCGATATCAAAGTAATTGTAATTATATTAAAAATTTGATGTGAGTGTATATCATGTTTAACTGTACTTGAAACTGTTGTTTATAGATGGTTTATATAGAGTTAAAGGCGCCGAAAAGCCATCGGTGCCCGTTAAGTCCGTTAAAGTCTACGGCGTCAAAAGACAACGGTGTTAGTAAAGTCAACGGCGCCGATAGGACAACGGTGTTGTTAAGGTCAACGGGGCCAGGTATGGTCATTTATGTCTTACTTGTACACGTGCTTTTTCCCCGCTCTTTTCTAAGTACTATATAAGGATAGAATATCTACCTTTACGAGTTGTTGTTAATCTTAGGTCTTTGTAAGATCATCAAAATTATGCTATTAGGAAATAAAACTTGATATATCCGTTATAATAAATGATAAAATTGTAACGATTGTGCCTGGTTTTTTGTACCAAAATAATACTTTGTGGCAGTAAAATAGTGTTGTTGGATAAAGTCCTAAAAGGATGTCCACTGTGCACCTTTGCTGACATCAACAATTACTTTGGCATTACTGTAACATGTGTTGACAATTTTGTCTTTGTAGCAATCTGTACACAATATTTAGACTTAACTTGATTATTAAGCATAGGATTAAAATTCATTATATTGCATTGTTTCCGTTGTGGTCGATTTTCAAGTTAAAAAGTTGAAACTTCAATTTCATTGCTTCTTAGCCCGTAAGTGTACCATACTTCAGTCCATGGAATATGCCCAGGGAAAGCAAAAATACTACACAATTTCTTTCCTTCTCACACAAAGGTGTTAATTAGGTTCTTACTGAGGGCATATGATTGCTAGCAATTAGCTTGATTATAAAGTCAGCACCACTGCAACTATACTATAATTAATCTTATCTTATGTTATCACATTATTTGTACAGGCTGCCTTTCATTCTGTGTATGTATTAATAACCACAATCCGAAATGAAAAAGATTAGACTTTATATAAAAACACATGGCCAAAACTTTTTTTATATGTAAACAATTTTGAGATTGAAAGATTATTTTGAAATTATTGCTAAGTGACAAGATATAATTTTTGCTATGTAAGTAGATTTTCTGTTACCTTGATTTTATACATAAGGTTTATTATTCTGTAATATTAACACAATGCATTTTTCAGTTAACAAAATTTTGCAATGCATTTGACTATTCTTGTTTATGTTGCTTTTTTATTATTTTGTATTCTAAGAAGAGGTTGTAAATGAATACAGTATTCTCGTAACGTATTCAACGAGTGGCATGATTAATTGTACATTATTTAAAATGCACACTCTGTATTGAGTTTGTAAATATCCATCCTAAAGTACATCATAAAGTACATATTTTTAAAACCTTTAACTGGAGAATAATTAGAATATATTGTAATTATACCCCCACCAAACATGTTTGAGGGGGGTATATAGGAGTCAGTTTTGTCGCGTCCCGTCCCGTCGAGTCCCGAAATCTATTATCTCAGTTATTACCAAATGGATTTGATTCAAACTTAAAATACATGTTCCACCTTATCACCCACATCATGTGACACAAGGTGCATAACTCTTGACACCAAGTTTTCATGAATTATGTCCCCTTTTACTTAGAATTTAAGGTTAATTTTGTTGTATTTTCACTTTATCTCAGTTATTACTAAATGGATTTGATTCAAACTTAAAATAGATGTTCCACCTCATCACCCACATCATGTGACATAAGGTGCATAACTCTGACACCATTTTTTTTATGAATTATGCCCCTTTTTACTTAGAATTTAAGGTTGATTTTGATGTATTTTCACTTTATCTCAGTTACTACTGAATGGATTTGATTCAAACTTAAAATAGATGTTCCACCTCATCACCCACATCATGTGCCCACATCATGTGACACAAGGTGCATAACTCTGACACCAAGTTTTCATGAATTATGTCCCCTTTTACTTAGAATTTAAGGTTAATTTTGTTGTATTTTCACTATATCTCAGTTATTACTAAATGGATTTGATTCAAACTTAAAATAGTTGTTCCACCTCATCACCCAGATGATGTGACATAAGGTGCTTAACTCTGACATAAATTTTTTATGAATTATGTCCCCTTTTACTTTAAATTTAAGGTTGATTTTGATGTATTTTCACTATATCTCAATTATTACAAAATGGATTTGATTCAAACTTAAAATAGATGTTCCACCTCATCACCCACATCATGTGACACAAGGTGCATAACTCTGACACCAATTTTTCATGAATTATGCCCCTTTTTACTTAGAATTTAAGGTTAATTTTGATGTATTTTCACTATATCTCAATTACTACTGAATGGATTTGATTCAGACTTAAAATAGATGTTCCACCTCATCACCCACATCATGTGACACAAGGTGCATAACTCTGACACTATTTTTCTTGAATTGTGTCCCCTTTTACCTAGAATTTAAGGTTAATTTTGATGTATTTTCACTATATCTCATTCTGATTGGCTGTCAAGTTTTGGGTTAACTATAATGGTGACAATATCTGAGGTATCTTCCAAGCAGTATACACGATGAAGGTTTCCTAGATATACTTGACTTGCTGTACCCCTAGACTTGCTTCACGTCTTAGACTTGCTTCGCTTCTTAGACGTGCTTCACTTCCTGGACTTGCTTCACGTCTTAGATTTGCTTCGCTTCTTAGACTTGCTTCGCTTCTTAGACTTGCTCCTCTAATTTAAATTGCTCCTGTCACTAGACTTGCTGCGCAACCTGGACTTGCTGCACTTGGAAGACTTACTCTTCCGAATTGGACTTGCTCCTGTTACTGGACTTGCTGCGCAACCTGGACTTGCTGCACTTGGAAGACTTACTCTTCCAAATTGGACTTGCTCCTGTTACTGGACTTGCTGCGCAACCTGGACTTGCTGCACTTGGAAGACTTACTCTTCCAAATTGGACTTGCTCCTTTTACTGGACTTGCTGCGCAACCTGGACTTGCTGCACTTGGAAGACTTACTCTTCCAAATTGGACTTGCTCCTCTTACTGGACTTGCTGCGCAACCTGGACTTGCTGCACTTGGAAGACTTACTCTTCCAAATTGGACAGGCTCCTCTTACTGGACTTGCTGCGCAGCCTGGACTTGCTGCACTTGGAAGACTTACTCTTCCAAATTGGACTTGCTGCGCAACCTGGACTTGCTGCACTTGGAAGACTTACTCTTCCGAATTGGACTTACACCTTTTACTGGACTTGCTGCGCAACCTGGACTTGCTGCACTTGGAAGACTTACTCTTCCGAATTGGACTTGCTGCGCAACCTGGACTTGCTGCGCTTTGGAGACGTACTCCTCTAACTGAAACTCTTAAGTTTCGTTAGTGACAATACTGGAGGTTTCTTTCTAAACCTTATTTTTTTCTCTCTTTTTTTATTTCTAATCCATTTCAAGTATAAATACAAAACGCGCGAACCGGATAGAGAGACGCCATTGTGACGTCACGCGAACAAAAATAGCATACACAAAATGGCGGCAAATTGTGTTTGTTTTATACAAATTAATTGATATTTTTGACATTGGCTTAGAGCCAAAGGGAAGTTACCTTTTTTTAACCTTTGTACTGAGTTTCTTCCCCTTAACTTCCAGGAATTAGTCTATTTTTAGAAATCCTATTTTTAGATTTTCAATATTTTAGGTATTTTTCTAGCTTTTTATTATAAGTCCTATGTAAAAAGTAAAAACATTTTTCCGTGGTAACATGGGTCGGTAAGACACTTTTTTTGTATTCACTTTTAGTGTATCCCTAATATTAGAGATTTAATATATTTACTAGTATTACTATACTAGTATTATACTAGTATTACTTATATGTGGAAGCCCAGGATGAAGTACTCCAAAGTATTTTTAAGATTCCTTATGGTTGCCATTCTTCTGTGACAAGACCGTATGGTGGGGGTATGAGTCACTCCTGTGACAGTTCTAGTTCTCTTCAGGAAACTTACATAGCTGTTTTTAGGATGTAGCAAGATATCATGTCAAAAGATCTATTTACTTAAATATTTTGTGTAAATCATACGTAAAGACATATAAACAACAACATTTATACCCTGCTTTCTTTAACAGATATCATTACATTCTTTCATCAAATATATATATGAATGACGAAATAACTTAACAATTATTTAAGCACTTTAAATTTGAAATGCCCTTGTTCACTATTGTATTCTGTTAGTGTGTGTATCAGTGAAATAATGTTTTCAGTTAACAAATAGAGGAGCGGTGGTCCAGTGGATAAGGTGTTGCCCGCTCAATCCAGGGGTCGTGGGTTCGAGCCCCACTGGGGTCACGACCATGATTTCTCATATGACAGCAGTTCTGGTTTTTACAGGAAGCGGACTCGAGAGTGGTCCCAATAAGCTTGAAGCTTTCATCCCAGTCGAGCTAAAACAAATTAGTATAAACTAAATAATGTTAAATATTTATGAAAGGTCCGGGTGTTTAAAATTTGTAATATTTTATATGTATATTAACCAATTGTTTTATAGTTAAAATATCTTTATAAATCATTTCTATTGTAGATAACACTTTGTTTCGATTTATTACTCATTGTTCATATTTTTTGTATTTTCATAGAGAATCTACTAAAATGGAAAATAAAACTGTTTTTAAAAAGAAAAAAATGTTTATCTACTTTTACATACCTAGATTCTATTTAAAACAAATAATTTTCTTTTGCAAACGCATATAAAAGAAATGTGTTCTCCTTATCATAAGCAATCTACAGATCATTATC
Organism: Mercenaria mercenaria; assembly: GCF_021730395.1. Lineage (NCBI taxonomy): Eukaryota > Metazoa > Mollusca > Bivalvia > Venerida > Veneridae > Mercenaria > Mercenaria mercenaria. The sequence goes on along the minus strand of NW_026460224.1, from coordinate 66,578 downwards.
TAATCATGCTTACTATCATGCTGATTTCTCTCTGTCACAGAGCGAGATGCATGTAATTATAATTATCTATTAATGATGCATGCCCTTGAGGTTACCTGGCTCAAAAAGAGCGATATTTCGGGCAAATTCCGAGCAGTGACTTGTGTAAATCCACTAGTGAATGGCATGTACTTAAACGAACTTTACTTAATATGATCATAAACTAGAAATATATTTTGCTGCAATCTGTCTCCTGTGCACCTTCTTGGTAACATTACAAAGTATGTATGGATTTTATTACTCCGTTTTACTTTACCATTCATGAGCTTTTTTAATATTTTTCACGTTGTATGAAGCAACGAATGTAAAATAAGTGATTACAATGTTTTCGTTATGCTTAGGACTTAGGAGTATATCTTCAAAACACAGAAATATTTGATAAGGTGTCGGCCCAGTACAATTTCTCCATCTTTGCTGTATAGTAAAACAAGCACTTTTAAATTTGGACATGGATTGTGAATTTCACAACAAAATTGCAGCATTGAAAGCTCTGTATTTCTGAAGAGTTATACTATCCCAGTCAATATATCACAGAAAAACACCACCATCAACAATGAACTTTTTTTGCTACACATCGAAGTATCTAGTCCATGTTTAAATTTCCCACTGACATCTGTCATGGCCGCCAGTCTGGTGTAGTTTTTTAATCCTTCCGCACAGAAATGTAGTCCTGAAAAACACACATAAAACAACTGTTAAAGACATCAGAAATGACAAAAAATGTACACAGTATCAATAAATACATTTAGAATTTAGCATGTCAAAGTAGAGATAGCGTTAAATTGGAAACTTCAAAATTTCAAAGAACTACTTCCTAGGATACAACGACCCGGAAGTATTTCAATACAGGGGTGACACCTAAATCTTATCAATTTTAATTTAGCCAAATTTCTCCCACAAAATCTGGTAATTTAGGGTTTTGCGAGAAAAGTTACACAAGACATTCTCATCGCAAAGAACATTCTGTACCGCAGAAACATTTCAAACTTTAGGCCTACTTTGCGGAGAAATTGGCTCGGAAACCGGAGTTTTGAAGAAAAAAGGCATATAACAAAATTTGCCTTCCTTCTGAAAATGTCAATCAGATTTTCATGAAATCAACTGTGATATAACTAGTTAATGCTTATATTATGTTTTATGTAATTTTAAGCTTATTTACTTTGTAAAATGATGTATCAAGACGAGTATTTACTTGAAAAAACATGCAATTTTAAGTAAAAAATGCATAATTTACCCACTACAATTGCAGAAAAATGAACATTTTAATGACTGAAAGACCAGAACCCACAAGGAAAGACCAATATCTGTTTACTAGTATATCAATGACAATTACTGGAAGTAAAACAGATCCATACATCTCAGCCTATCTTAAAACGAATTATTTCTTCGACTAAGCCGAACAATGCCTGAAACGTTAAATGCACAACCGGTCCGCACCATCTTGGAAGCAGGCAAGTGCGGAAGGTCAAGAACTCCAACTGGAGCCAGACACAGCTCAGGGTACCCCTGAAACTGTCAAACAGTTACTGAAAAGACTACAGTTCTGGCTAAAACTTTAGGACCAGAGGGAAATGCCCCAATGGAACGTGAAAATCGCTTACCGAAAACTAGCCGTCATTCTGCGGTGTTACACTGGGAATCACAGCTTCTGTCCACTAGACTTAATAGGTTGGTCTGGTTTATGGGTAGCTGCTGACTGCTTGTACGATTCTAATTTCCTTCTAACGTATGGAATTCATCGCCTGCAAATGACAAAAGAAAGATCGTGAACCGATATCGGGCTTTCTTGAGAAACAACTGAGTGTGTGTGTGTAGTTCTAAGTGTGAGCAGGAACACCTATAGAATAAAAGTGACATAATATTCACAGATTTGTGCCATCTATCATTTCTTTATTATTCTGATATCAGGTGGTTCAGGAACTTTAAAGGAAGTCTGTCATTTAAACACTGCAATTGAATAATTTTCTACATATATGTTAGCTGAAATAGTGAAAAGAAAATTAGAATAAGTATTACCAGACAACCTCTTTCAGCACAGACAACAAGGTACCTGAAAAGCAAATCAGAACAAAAGCGTCCCACTCAAGACAGAATGTATCTGATGATGGCCTGATGCAGGCTGAAGCCGAAAGCTCGGAGTATGTTCTAAATTGAAAAATAAATGAATAAATAAAATAATACACTAACAACAACAACAACTATTTTATCCCACTGAAGCAAACCTCCATGTAATTCCCTGTAATACAACCAATGTCCTGTCAGTGTGAAGAAAGCTTGTTATACATTAATAATGCCAATAAATGCACTCGGCACACTGGTACGCAATGTCCTTCAATGCAAAAATGCCGGCAGCACATTGAAATGAGAAAAATAATTATTTCGTGTAATATTAGTTATACGACTCATACGCAAGGTAACGAACATTCACGCAATTTCTTTATATCATATATGAGACGCATGCTGACTGGCTTTAACATCAGTGTAATAACACCATGACCGGTTCGAGATCCAGGCCCGACAAGCAGTCAGTCTCTCCGACTCCTGTTATGAAACTGACTATAGCCTCATTTGTAAACCCATCCGGATCAAAATGAACAGCTTTCATACATACGACACTGTTCATCCATGGTCTATTGCGGCACTATATAACATGTTCACATATATATACTTATAAATCCTTCGAAAAAAGGATGCTAAGAAATAGAAATTTTTTTTAAAAAATTTAAGAAATTTAAATTTAGATTTTTTTCTTAAAATTAAAGTGAAAAACTATGTTTCTTCTTTTTATATAGCCATTTTAAAGCTTCTTACTTGTTCAGTGTCTTTGCACAATAGAAGGAGACTGACAAATCAAGAGGAGACAACTATTACTCAAATTTAAAAGAAAATTCAACTATTGAATTTTTAAAATTTTAATAAAATTAAAAATCAACAAACCTTGGAAATATCCTTTTAGCCACTGATTTGTATTGTTATCAGCTACTAGTGTGTGAAGTTTCATTACTGTAAACCCTATGGTTGCTGAGATATTTCACTTTCTGAATTTTGCATATAGGTGTCGGCCCAGTACAATTTCTCCTTCTTTGCTGCATAGTAAAACAAGCACCTTTGGACATGGATTGTGAATTTCACAACAAAATTGCAGCATTGAAAGCTCTGTTTTTCTGAAGAGTAATACTATCCCAGTCACTATATCACAGAAAAACACCACCATCAACAATGAACTTTTTGCTACACATCAACGTATCTAGTCATGTTTAATTCCCACTGACATCTGTCATGGCCGCCAGTCTGGTGTAGTTTTTTAATCCTTCCGCACAGAAATGTAGTCCTGAAAAACACACATAAAACAACTGTTAAAGACATCAGAAATGACAAAAAATGTACACAGTATCAATAAATACATTTAGAATTTAACATGTCAAAGTAGAGATAGCGTTAAATTGGGAACTTCAAAATTTCAAAGAACTACTTCCTAGGATACAACGACCCGGAAGTACTTCAATACCAGGGTGACACCATAAACGAACAACATCTTTATCAACAATCTACCTGACCATTATATGTTCTGCCGTACTGTACCGTACTATGGATACTTGAAATATTTTCAAAAGTGGTCCCTCTTTAAAAAATAAATACCATTAACAAATAATTGCCAAAAAGAACTTCAACCTAGTTATGTGAAATTTCAGCACTGGGACAAATGCATTGAAACAAAAATATGCAACAATTCATTGAAAATGGTGAAAGAAACTTCTCAAAATATAAGGCTATGTCTTAAAGTCAGTTTTTTTTTTTCATTTAAAGCTTTACATGTTGTTGACGTTTCATGTTTCTGTTGTGAAAACTTTCTATTTTGTAGTTATCTAGTTGAATACCTTAGTTAATTGATACGATGTGTCTTAAGTTGATGACCGATAATCTTTTTATCAACAGAAAGATAAGAATGAATCAATAAAACACTGGCTGTCAATATGTGTCCTATGTGCACCTATGTCGACAATTTTGGAAATTTAAATTACTGGACATTCTGGAAATTTGGCATGTGGTTATTAACATGTAAAATGTGAGAAAAAGGTTTTAATAATGATTTGTTTATTACTTTTTCTTCAGCAAAACTTTTTTCATGTAATACCCGGTATTTTATGTTTATGTTGAATTTGCACATAAGGGTGATTAAAAAAAATTGTCACCAAACATTTGATAAAATAAACTGCAAACCATGCACATACACCTGTTACTTATCATATATGTTGAAAAAAATACTGTTATACATGTTTCTTTGTCAGAAAACAATAGAGCACAAGTCAAAAGATTTTCTGCGGCCAGAAGTTATACAAACCAGAAATTGTTATGGATGTATGTATGACCACACAGCCTAAAAGTAACGTATGGGTGAATAACGTGCTTGTTTTTTATCATACAATTGCGCTTTTAAGCAGAACATATTACTCCATTCTATATGATTTACAAGCAGATCTATGAAATATGTATTTCTTAATATTATTTTGAAAGTTATTGTTTCGATCAAAAAAATATTTCCCTTTCATGTATAACATAGCTCAACTGGTGACATTCCTTGACTATTGAAATACTTTACTAGAGCTTTCAAAAATGTGATTCATGCCTTCACATGGACTTTGTAAAAGTTTGAATAAATTATATAAAATAATGAATGAGGAATTCAGGTCACAAACATTTCGCTATATATCATATAGAGTGCCAGCTACATTTTGTATATTGCAAACACGGTGTTCCATAAATGCGATACGCCAATCGCAAAAAGTCACGTGAAATCACCCAGTCCCCATGTGCTGGTCGCAGGTAATGAATATCTACCGTTGATTTTACTTGAAATTCACTGAGGTCGAAATATTTTCAGATTGGTATTTCCCAACACCTTCCCAAAGTTATTTCCCTGTAAATTGAAGTATTTGCTCGCCTAAATAGGTGACCACTATATGAAACAGGTTTGTATTTTCAACCCCTATGTAACACTTTTTCCTCAATATTTTGAAAACCACCCATATAAGGCATTATGACTCCGCTACAGCTGAATATTCAATGTTAAAATTGTGCAAGACTGTTTTAATAATCTACATTTATAATGTCATCGGTCATAAAATAAGAATTGTCTAAGGTCTATGGTATCAGTGTAAAATATATATTGTATTCCAATACTTTAATATGCATTCTCCTCTATGACCTACACTTTCCAATAAAATAATCTACTGACGGATGTCGCACCATACTAATCTGATAACATCTCATAACCCTTTCCGTGAACCCCTTTGTTATTGTTGTCCGCCATTATCTAATATGATAGACTGATGAACATTGCATATATATATATATATATATATATATAGTTATATCCCTTAATGCAAATTATCTCTATATATATTCAATGTATCCACGAGATCCAGTTTACTTTCAGAGAGAGAAAATATAGCTTCTCTGGTCCCAATCAGTTAAAAAGACTAAAATGTCACTACTGATTTATGAGACATGAAAACAGAGATTTGAGTATATATATGCAAATGTTGAACCAGTACGAATGTGTAGTACAATTCGGGCTCGTATATAAAGCAGCATCGAAACTAATCTTATTGGGTTAGTGGACTTGCTGTGGCATATGCGAGTTCGTTTGTACTGCTAGGCGCTTTGCCGTAATTGGTCTGGTATATTGTGGTGGTGATTTAGTTCGTATAAATTCTCTCTACTATATATATATATATATATAAAGGTACGTTCCATCTAATACTTTTTACACACCATATATGTAAAGGCTCGAATCTTACTTCCACTTCTTAGTGAGTGTCCACGTCTTTTTGCTTGTCGAAACGATCTTTTAAATAGTTTGCAAAGATTTGATATTGCCATGGACACGATTTTGTTTGGTAACGTAAACCTTTCATATCAAGAAAGCATTATCATTTTATCACATGTACTAACCTGCATATCCGATATAGTTTTACATGACAGTTCCATTGAGACATGTTCTTAACCCGTCCTTTCTCTCTTCTTATTTTCTGTTTTTGGTATTATTGATAAAAAAAATGAATTGTAAATTGTATTCGTCACTTTTTATTTTCAATTATATTCAATTTTGTTTGTTTCATAAGCCTATATTCCTAGTCCCGGTACAGCTCCGAGCTCAAACATTTTTACATATTATTTTATCCTCAAAGGAGAAGAATTCGGCAACACTACGAGTCTTTTATTCTTATATTCTTTCCTGCTATGATGTATATATTTAATCTTGTTCATGTATTTCTGAGAAAGAATACGTTTAAACGAACTAAAACTTGTTTTAGTTTACAAACTAACAAAACATTCTATGTATTCTACCAATGCACCATAAGAATATTTTGAAAGTTCAGTTGTGTCGTCTCGGTGCACGCATCAGTGCGACACAATGAAACTATCAACGTTAAACAGCACAGTTCTGGCGTGCGCACCATTAACGCTGATTCCGTGTTGGTCCATTATCACGAGCGCCTAGATGAAATACAAAGTTTCAGCTTATGCCTCGCTCGTGTGCGCAAGGTTTATGAAGCACATTTTTATATCGTCCTGGCGTTTGTGCCATCACGAGACAACAAAACATTTTATATCATCTCTAAGAGCTGTCAAAATGACAAAAACTGCAATGTTTAAAAAATATGAAAGATAACTATTTTTCGTTTCCCAGAGTACCACCATAAGTATGTTAGAGACACAATGAAATCAGATTTAGAGAAAAAATATATATGAAAAAAGAAGATATTTTAAGAATGTAGGCAGTCAATGTACATATTTGTAAGACGAAATACATGTTACCGAACAAGGTAAGCTTTATGAAAAGTATTCGACTCCTTCTAAACAATTCCATATTGCTATGTTATGTATATTATGTCGGATATAATTTCCAAAATGAAAAATTGTCTCAGAGGTGGTCTCAAGCACTTCACATTATCATTAAACCTAATGCATAGTAAACTTCTTAATTTTTGAGTTTAAAAAAACTGTATAAAGTATAAAAAATTGGATCTAATTAAGGAATAATAAGTTCCCAAACGTGTAGAATATATGTAGAATAACCCGAGTTTTGAGTTCTTATGCTTAAGAATATATCACGATAGCCGTAGGCCTGAGTGATGTATTGTTTTGCATAAGAACGAAAAACTCAGGTTATTCTACAATAAATCACACTTGGCTACTTATTATTTTGATTCTAACACGACGTACTTGTCTCAACAGTGTTAGAAAAAAAGGTAACTACTTTTTACGACCGTGTTACGCACCTGGATCGGATGACGTCATTGCACGCGAGTGGTTTATTGCAGAATAACCCGAGATAGATTTCACGGGGTTCCGTGTTTTAATCATCGATCTTTCGACTTTTGTCATCGTAGTTTCGACTTTCAAGATCTGGTTTCGACTTTCATCATCGTGGTTTCCACTTCCATCATTGAAAGTCGAAAATCGAAACCACGATGGTGAAAGTAGAAACTACGATAATAAAAGGTGAAAGTTGAAAGATGGATGGCGAAAGTAGAAACCATGAAGATGAAAACACTTGAAATAACGATGGTGAAATGCGAAGTAAAATCGCATTTTAATCATCGTAGTTTCGTGATTTCAAATAGTTTCGATGATTTTAATCATCGTAGTTTCGCGATTTCAACTTTCACCATCGTTGTTTCGTGTTTTCGCCATCGTGATTACGACTTTAATTTTTTGTTTAAGTATCGCAACAGTTCCTCTAAAATTGCATTGAAGACAGAGAAGATATGCATGGAGGTCTAGAAGCCCGGAACGACCTCAAAGGGTGAAGAGGCTGCTGAATCGCCGGCCTGTTTGGGATGAATGGTTAGTTGATTATATCGTAGTATGACACACCATTTTTGTAGATTTGGACGATGCCACAGCTGATGACTGTAAACAGTTTCTTGTTTCCATCGTTGGTCACGATGTTTTGTATGTAACTATTGTATTTTCTGTCTGACTGTCTACAATAGATAAAAAACAATTGTCCCTTAACTCAAAGTCTGTTTGATGAGCAGTTTAAGCGCAAAACCTCGCAAAACCCTCAAGATCAGGTTACATGGCAACAGCTTTTGGAAGGCGTTACATTAGAAAATACTCATAACAGTTAGTTGAAGTATATATCATTCGAAAGGTATGGGTGCATGTGTCGAGTTACAGTATTCTCATAAGCTTCTTCAGGTGTGATGGTATATTGATGACAACTAACACATGACCAATTTTGACCAATTTTGTAGAACAGGTTACTTTCCGTCTGTCTTGCAGAATCTGCTTGCATACAGGTATGTTTTATTTTGTTGCTGTTTTGTTGGATTAAGAGTAACGTTGGCACATTGTAGCTTTAGTGGTGGAGGAAGATCTCAGGTTTCCCTTTGGGCGTTGTTTTAGTGATAAGCGGCCGCCTGGTTAGAATCACCAAATTGACCAACCTTCCGTCAGCCAGCTAGATGGCTCCTTCATACCTAAGCGAGGGTTCTTAGCCCTATCATATGTCAACTTGACTACGGTAATTGTTTGTTACACAAATATACTGTACTGGACCTTTTCGGGTTTTATTATATTATTCTGAGGGAAAGGACACCATACAGAAGATAACGACGGAATACTCTACCAGACGTCTTACTAGAGTTTTGTAGGCAAGTTGTCTGATGTTTTGAATTCTAGTTTGTATATTTCTGCGGGGTCTGAAAACAAAAGATTTATAAGCATTTGTAAAGTATAGGGTAGTGTAAATATGTTTGTTCGATGACAATCTAAATACTGAGCGCTGTCCACTGTTCCTAGGTTTTGTAGATTTAGTTTGTAATTAATGCCTTTTTTATTTGTAGTGATATTTAGTACTACCAATTTTCTTAGATCAAATTTAGTCCCCTTATACGTACTGTCCCACTAAGTAGTTTTGAAGAGAAGTACAATATAGTATGTTAACTGCTTTAAAGTATACAGTTGCCAGTGTCAACCGCAATCAAAGGAAACTGAGGCTGCACTGTATCGGGAAGAACATAAATACACACACGTATATATATACATATATATAGAGAGATCATAAATAAATATATATATATATATATATATATATATATATATATATATATATATATATATATATATATATATATATATTAGAAAAAGTAAGGGTCCAACGGCACCCCTAAAGAACTGGGCCCTCTAGGGAAGATTCAAGATCCGCCTTCCAGTAAAACGTGTTGTGTCTGGCCCATTAAAGAAGATTTTATCCAGAGGACGACATTAAATAATATCATTTTCCTGTCACTTATAAGGTAATTTTTAGTCATTGACAATATTGAATGCCGAACCAAAATCTAAAAGAAAGAAATTAGTTTGTTGTTCTTTCTGAAGTTTCTACTATTGAACTGTGCCGCAAGAGAAGTTGTCTGTAAATCCATTTTGCCAGTCGTAAAAAACATAAATTTTATCAAAATTTGTTGTTAGATTTGATAATACTATATATTTGCTCTAAAACTTCACAAAGTACAAGAAGTATAATTGGTTGGGTCTTTAAAGACAATATCTCTTAATAGTGTTGTAATATCTAACCTGGCTCAACGTTTTGGTAGGACTCCTACATTGTATATCAAGTGACTTAAGAAAGGCAAGTTGTAAAATTTTAAAGATTTAATGACTATGTTTCTGTTCGTCATTATCTGGGCCGGCTACTTTTTTACTTTAAGGAGGTAGGTTACCTTGTTACCAGGGTAAATTCAAATTAGTTGAACCGCAGTGATTTTTTGTATTTCGTGTAATTTAATGTTTTAATTGCTACAATCTCAGTTCCGTTTATCTCTGTCCCTTCAAGTACAATTTTTATCCAGGTTTGAAATACATGACCCTCTTAAGGTATTTTATATAGAAAGAAGAAGGAAAATACGGATATTTATCACTTTTCAGTGTATTTTGGTTTCATTGTTATCCGTATAAGTCTGCATAATTAATAGTTTTTCTAGTATGCGCATTAGCTTTCTAATAAAAGCTTAAAATGTATATGTCGCGGGGCTCGTGTTTCCATGGTAACGCATTTTCTCTCATTTTTCAACAATTATGTATGAAAACGGGTTTTTTCTACGGCTTCAGTGCCATTCTGTTATTGACAAACATGGAATATTTGGGTAATATGATTAGCAAAATACCAAGAACTTTACATGGTACTATGTTTTTCTTAAAGTTTAGAGTAACCATGGCAACAGAGATGTTTAAAATAGCTTATATGTTGCATTTTATCGTAATTTCTTATAAAGAAATATTATATAAAATTATCTTTCTTGTTAATGTAGCTTTAAAACATTTTATTTCTAACGTTAGTAATATTTTCGTATGAATTGCAGTGAATTTAACAAATTTCACAGCTTAAAATACTTACAGTAGTGCCCGTCGTCTGACATTTTTATTGAAAAATCGTTCTGCATGCTGCTATTATTCTCATGGATATTGTTGAAATGAAAATAAAAAGCCGAAGCTGTGTTCCTTAAATAGACCAGTGTCAACGCTTTTGAATTTTACAATTAGACATATAGGTCACGGGCTTCGTTTCCATGGTAACATCAATTTATTTCAAGACACCACAATTTTATACTGAAATTTGAACAATTCTAGAGCTTAGTTTTAGTATTTAAGTAACAAATTATCAACGGAAACTGGGAAATAGGTATAACAAATCAAACTGCCCAATTTTTATATGTAAATGACCGTAATAAGTTATCTTCCAGCCAACTATATTCCCAATCACATCAGTTACCATCATACATTTTCTTACATTCCGCATAACATTTCAATATAATTACATAAAAGAAGCAAAATATTGATCATTTTTCAGAGCAAAAGACTAATAAAAAGTATTTCAGCAAATAATGGCTGTTTAAAAATAGTTCAAATAAAGAAAAAGCACAGAATAACGTACTTTCAAAATAAAAGCTATTAATTTTGCGCGGTAACTGACACGTAACGTCATGACGTCAATGACGTCATTTTAAGGCAACAATGTTTTGAAGCGTTTCTGCGGCAATTCTTTCATTATTTCTGCATTATTAAACCATTAAACATAAGATCGGAGGCAGGTTCAAGATTTACTTCCAGAAGAATGGATATACAAACACATTTAGTTTGTCGTAAACGTCGTCGTAAATCGTCACGTTAGCTTCCGGTTGGACATGCGCACTTACAAATATCAAGGTAACCTACCTCCTTAAGTTAACTGAGTATCACTTCTGTATTTCTTTGAGGCTGGTACTGATTTTTAGCAATGAGGAAAATTTACTGTCAATACTTGTACCATGATTTGTTGTAAAAAGACAAGACTGTGATAGGGTAAATGGAGCTGGGATAAATACTGTTCAGCGGGCACCTACAACAGCCTTCTCTCTATTATCTGACCTCGTTGTCATAAATTTCCTTTTTGGAAGTATGTTTTTCTTGAGACCACTGAATTTGTCGTTTATTACAAGATAGTTTGGTATTATCATTAACAAAATGCTATACATTAAAATGTGTGGACATGAACTTTATATTCATTTTGGCCTAAAATCGTATACAGATGATAGCGACATGCTAATGTATCCGCGAGAATAGTTTCTGCTGGTTCCAGATATGTTGCGGAATGTAAACGTCCGCGACAGCAACCAGCAGTCTTTGGAAAGTCCATGTTACTAAAACAATCTGACGTAATTTGAATTTCCAGTATCTGGTAGTAATTGTCCTGTACTGAGAAATTTTGTAATGAATCATTGAAAAAAGAGAAAATCGAAAATAGAAGTTTATCAAAGGATGAAGATGTGGAGCCCGACGGAGGAACCATTCATTGGCAAACTTTGAACTTTGTAAGATTAAAATTCTTTCAAAGTATTGTAATCTATACTGAATCTATCCGGTAATTAAGTTACTACTGCTGCTTTTGTCGTGTCGTATTATGACTACATTCTAGTCCAATAAACTTGACGCGATCTTAGGAAATATTGAGTTATGTTTCTTATGGGTAATAACTTCAGTCGTGCCAAACACTCGAAAGACCAAAATAGTAATCTCCGGTATGCTTCGACAGAAACTAAAACAAACGCATGGCGCGACCAAATTTAGAGTATTGCTTAGAAAAAAAAACATCAGACAGAAATGGTACAGCGTCGAGCCCCCCGTTTGCATTCAATCGTTAACATAACACAAGTAGTTTCTCCCCCATGCTTGATTAACTTGGCTGGGAAACTTTAGAAGCTAGGCGGACTAAATTTCAAAATTCTTCTACAAGAGCTATCACAAATTAATCGATATCCAAGCAGATGCATACCTCAGATAAAACACTTTCATGACACGATCCAGCCACCAAATTCAGTTTCTACTTTACCAACCATCCAGCGACCAGTAGAAATACAGCTCCTCCCACAAGAACCATCCTCCAATGGAACGCACTACTAGGTTCTGAATCAGTTGCTGAGGCTGCCTTTTTGGCACATATCAAGAAGGAGCTATCTACCCAACCCTTCTAAATGGGGACTTTCCTCCAGTTGTTGTTATCTTAATGTTAAGACCCCTGAACTGGCACGGTGGGGACAGTTCCCTGATAGCGCCACGCACACCGGAGTGGCCAGAACATCTTTTCAGGAATATAACACAACTGGGCTTTACTTCTACCTCTTAAGTTTCACTATATTGCATTTGTCCGAATCTTTTCATACTTTAATTTTCATTCTTTTTTATCTTTTATTCTTGCGTACCGTGATAAAATGCTCAAATTTGACAGCATCACGTACAAATATAGATGAAGAGTGGAGGAAATTTTCGATGAAATTGTAATCGCTGCCGATTTGGGTTTAAATGCTGACTTTGTTGCGAATATGATATAAATTCAAATGGAACTTCGATTATCAAAAGGAAATTTAATTCCTCCTTGATTTGTATAAAAAATTTCAAATATTTTCCAAAATTACGAATTTTCTGGTATATTTAAAATATGTATGCACTGCAATCTGACTAAAGTACAGCTCCAGTGAACGCTACGCACATAGGATCTGAAGACGTGCTATTGATAGTCTTGTTCTGGCGACTCTTACGTTAGCCAGTCAGAGCCTACTTACAAAATTTTGATAGCAAAAGTAGAAGTTTAAAAAGTCTATATTTAGCCTGGGCTTTTCATATTTATAATATTCTTATGGCGACCACATCGCGACTACGCCTCCGTGTTTTGAGAGAAACCATATGTCATGGTAAGGACGTAAGGTGTCAGACAGCCAGTAAGCTCAGTCGGTAGGGCACTCGCCATGTAAGCGAGAGGTCCTGGGTTCGAGCCCCAGAATGACTGGACATTTTTCTCACCCTTTGACATTCGTCGCTATTTTGATGGTTCAGGCAAATGCTTGTTGAAACAAGCTCGTCTGATTGGTTAAAATAAAATGGTACTTTCTTCGAAGAAAAAGTTGTTTGGGTTGACCTGTTGGACAGTTTAGTCTACCCTCATGTGTCGTACTTACTAATCACCCCTTTTAGTCGGGTGCTATTTATCACGGTGTGAAGATTGTATGGATCCTCTGCGTGATCAGTGCATGATTCCTTTGATAAATGACGTAATTACGGCGTGTGATAGGGCAGAAAAACCTTGATTTTGTCAGTAACGATTTTGGATCTTAAGTGAACGGAGAAAGCGCAGAATTGATATATTAATAATAATAGTCTAATACTGTTTAAACTGGTGCACCTTCACCTCCCCACCGCCGCATTGGTGTATTGTTCCCATTCACCTACTCCAGTGCTTGTTCAGTAATTAGTAAAGCGATTTTTATATTGTCCGATATTTATGATTGTCATTTTAAGGGCGGTTTTTATGGAAATTTGAATAACAGCTTCTTTTGTTGTTTGATATTAATGAACGTCATTTTAATAAATTAAAAATGACAGTTTTCAATTACATTGTGTTACTCTGTTTTACTGCTTCCAAAAAGCAAATGAACATACTCCTTGCAGCCATTATTAGTAATTGCCTATTGTTTTTGTTGAGAATATGTTATAAACATCTTGGCATTGCCTTGTCCAACTGGCTCATATCAAAATATATTTGCGAAAATAGCAATATCGGATATCCAGAATATACAAAAGACGAATGTGAATGGGTCATTCTCAGATCTTCGTTTAGAAGATCAAGTACTTTAGTCAGATTGGTATGTACTGTAAACGATTAACGCTTACTGCGTCAACATTTATCCTCCATTACTTTTGTCCTCCGAAATTTTGATGGTGAGACTGTCCATCACAAGTATAAAACAATCTGACCGTCGAATTATTTTGACTAGGCTTGTAACATTCGTGCAGAGGACTATCATCAGTACATTCAATATCTTGTTGAGCAATCAAATAATGTTCTCTATTCACTGCATAGAAAATGCTTCCTCGCAGCCAGGCGTAAAAGTATACTCGCTTACTGAAAAAGCCCAATCTAGAGCAGGCCCATTGATCCTGCTATTTTTTCTGCAAAATACGCTGCACTATCAATACTGATTATATCACAGAGACGCAAGTCATATGAACAGTAGTTAAAGGTGAGAAAGATCTCACAAATGCAAGGTAATAAGAGTAGAAAGACAACGGTGATATGGATATAAACAAAAGAAATATCTTAAGGGGGTACATTAGACAGTTGCTCAACACGATATAGACGTACGCTGAACTATAATGACTATAATGTTAAGTTGTAAATACTTTCTCTACAGCTGAAGTAGGAAATTCAGGTTAAACTTATTGAAATGCATTGGAACTTCCGAAAACCGGACTTTCTTAAAACCGAAAAACTTTGAAAACCTCACGAAACTCAAAGTTTCCTCTAAAATTTGTTCTTATTTCTACATATTTTTAACTTCTGAAAACCGGAACCTCCGAATTCTGAAAATCGGATGATATTTGAAAGATAATGTACAAATGTATATTCTAACACTTAAGTTGACTTCCGAAAAAGGTTACTTACATACAATTAAAACGCATAGAATTAAAAAAAAAACATGAGGAAACTGCGCATCTAACTGTGGCTGACTGCAGATAATTGCTGTAGGGAAATTTTGGATCTAAGATATTGTACGAAAATTTGAATCTTTCAGTGACTAAATAAAGTTAACTAGAGCTGTCGGAGGACTTGAATGAATATTAAAGAAAGCAGAATAATATTGTAAAAAAATTGCAAAGTAATGGACTGGTATGGAACATGCCCATAGAATGCCAGGTCATGACAGCGAACAATTGTATTACGTTTCAATCCATTCCAATTTGTGGGTACTGGAATACCAGCTTACATACACAAACTTAATAAAAAAAGGGGCATAACCTTATAACAAAAAAAAAAGTAGAGCTATGGAACCTGCTGACGCAGGGAAGAGTCTTATAGCTCTATCTATTCTTTGAATAGTCGAGCTAAAAACTGCTTTAAGACATAAACAGAAAATAATTGCCTGAAGTATTGTTAATAAATCTTTTGTAGTATGTAAGTTGTATCAGATCAGATTTGATATATATATTTGTAGACTTTTCAATGTTCAATCATACTATTTTCCTAAACTACAAATGACAATATTGTCAGGATATTGGTTATATGACCCAGGGAATTGCCTACGCCTTTAGTATCTTGAACAATGGTTTGGGTCCAATCGCTAAGGTGACTATGTCTTAGACTAGCTGACAAACGATGTAGAATGTCCTTTGTTAAAACGTAGAGCCGGTGAGACCAAATATCTCGTATATAGAATTTTCCTCTGGCTACCTTGCCTAAATGATTCGTGTACCAATGATTTTAATTATGAGCTAGACAATTTCAGGGATCAGGCAAATCAATAAATGTTTCAAACTAACAATTTCCATTTAACTCAAACTCCAATAGGCTGGAGACTCTATACTTGACTGGTCTTTTTGTTGAAGTTCCCGTCAGACAATGTCTTTGAATCAACAACATACGAGTCCAATCGCATAGATGCTCGGCCTCTGTCCTCTCAAACTCTATATGACTGCCCTGATTCCTAGATGCTCAGCGCCTATATGCTATCACATGTAGCATTCAACTATCATATAGGTATATCCCCGATGCCTTGGCTGTACTTCGCCAGTAATGCTGAACCGTCTATAAGCTGGAACTCTCTTACTATCTCAGTAGATTACTAAACTCTGTGTCTCTGTCTCAACTTTCCGATGCTCAGCCTATATATGCTATCGTATATAGCATTCAACTACCCTTAAGGTAAAACTTCTATGCGCTGACCCTATAGCTCGAAACCTGGTTGAAAGTCTACAACTCTTCTTTAGTCTACGAACGTCCAAAGTCTTCTTATTAATAATTTATCCGCCCTGACAGGGTAACTGCAATAGTCTCCTTATCAAGGTACTGGGATAAATTATTAGTTGAATCCTCGAAATGTCTTCTTCAACCGCTGGGTTCAATGAGCTCTCTGTCATTCATCTACCTATTTATACCCCAGCAGACGTGTTATTTTTAGAACTTGTTTCTGCTTGGTTCAAATTTAAACATAACGTTTTACAACGAGTACTTGCTCTATCAAATATCTGGTTCCCTTTAACTTTTGCCTATGACATAATGTGCGAAGCTGGGACCCAGCTATCCATATAATGAACCCAAATCAACCATAAATGTCCCAAATTCTATTAATAACAGCAATTCAACAAAAATTATAGCAATGTCAACATGAAAAGGGAGTCAAGCACTATCTGTGCTTATGTGTTACGTTATCAATATATTAAATATACAAATAATTCTGACAATAGCCCCCTTCTCAAGAAAATACTTTCTGTTTTTAAAACCCTTAAGGAATAATTTGTATACAAAACAAAATCTCCTTTTCTTTTTACTATTTCTCGATTTTTAAAAATCATGTATCACTGCTATTATTAACATACATTCACTAATATACTGATTAAATCAGTATCAAAGATCAAACATCTCTAAAAGACTCAACATAAAGTATATGATCTCAAGAATATCATACAACGTTAATCTCCTGACCTTTTAATTAACTATCATCATTCTTCATGAATGATATTCATTTGTTTCTCTGATTGTGAGAGTACTTGTCATCTTTTCTGTTGACATAATAATTGTTTTCATCAAAACCTCCTTTTACATGATAACTCCCGTCAGACCTACGTATAAACTCTTTACCGAGATCATCTCTCATGTCATTTTGTCTCCATGACTTCTTATGGTTAGATTTATTTGGGCCATGGTCTTTATAACCCCTATTATCTCGTAGGTTAATATCTCTATCATATATACCCTTTCTGTTATGCCAACGTGATCCTCTGTTCACGTACTTAATAGATGACCTCTCATGATACAGGCAGAATCCTTGCTCATCAAAATTGTGTGACTCAAGTCTGTCATCAGATTGTCTCCAGTTTCTTTCTGTTCTATCATGATGCCTATATTCTTGCAAACCATGTCTACCGTAACTGCTCTTTGATGTCAGGTCAGTCTTTACTTTCTGGCAAAACCTTGTAAATTCATTTGTGATGCCTGGCCAATGAAAACTCGTTCGTATTTTATCAAGTGTCTCTTTAGCTGATAAGTGTCGCCTGGCTATTGACTTATGAGCTAATGTCATTACACTTCTCCTGAACTGTGTTGGGACTACTATCTGGTTAACAACTCTGCACTTCTTCTCCTCGAATAATACGTTTTTCCTCACTTCATAATGAAACCTGAAACCTCTTTTTGTTTTCAGTTTCGCCTTATCTGTAGCATAAGTCCAAAGTTTCTGTAACGTCTCATGATCTTTCTGAGCAATTTTCATTTGCTCAACATTAAACGTTTGCTCTTTTACTTCGCAAACCTCAGAGGGTTCTGTAATACCTACATTTATTGCATGCTGGGTTTCCGTCATCCCAGTTGTAGCAATATCTTCGCCGGATGAAGACTGTCTTTCATCTCGGGTTTTCCAGTTTATGTCTGGCTTATCTGAAACTCCCTTTATATTACCGATCATCAAATCGCATATCATATTTGACACAACCATTGCCTCAATTTCACCTGTAAAATATGGTGTATCAACTTGTATCTTTGCTGCAGGAACTGTCCTTGAACGTCTGTCAATCGCAACCATAAGATACGTCTTATCCAACATTTGATTCTCTGATACGTGATCTTTCCTGACAGCCGCCAACTCACAGCCTGTGTCTCTCAAAACCTGGACTTCTTTATCGCCTATATATCCTTTCTTCAATATCAAGTTCCTTTTACCGTTTGTTGAATCAATGGTACAGGTGCTTGCTATAACCGAAATGGATTTTCCATGTGCTAACATAAGTCGTCCATCTTCTATGCAGTCTTTTAACCGTTCGTCATCTAATAAAATTGCTATAACTGAGGCTGCAACTTTTCTGTCATCCGACTGTCTGTCTTTCTGCGCTTGGCCTTCCTTTCTCCAATCTATAGGTGTAGAATCTTGCGTTCCATGCCTATTTCTCTGTCTTTCCTCATAGGATCCCCTACTAGCTAAAGCAGCACCGCTTACTTTTCTCTTGGATAGGTCTCTGCATTCTCTAGCTATATGACCTTCCTTGTTGCATATAAAACATACAGGCTTTTTAAAAGCTGGCCTTTCTCTTTGTTGGGGCTGAGATGAAGGTGTCATACTTAGACGTTGTGGTGGCCTATTGGATGAGGAATTATTTTTCAAAACCCTGTTCGAGGTTATAGTACCACCATGCGCTTCAATGTACTGTTCTGCTAACTGTGTGATCTCAGCTCTCGATTTTGCAACTCTTTCCTTTATGAACAAAGCAAGGTCTGTGGAACATGTTTGGATGAACTGTTCTCTGATCATAAGGCCTTTCAGCATTTCAAACGTATTGTCAACTTCTGCCATCTCTGTCCATCGACTGAAATACCTGTTCAGCCTTGCCATAAACTGGAAAACAGTTTCACCACGCTCTGGCTTGCACTCCCTGAACTTCAATCTAAACCCTTCCTCTGTCAACTGATAACGTTTCAGTACTGCTTTCTTCAATGCTGGGTAGTCATTGGCATGGTCTGGAGGCATGCTTGTGTATACGTCCAGGTCTTTTCCTGTAAGTAATGAGCTGAGGCTCACAGCCCATGTCTCTTCTTTCCATCCCTGGCTTTTTGCAAAACGCTCAAATCGCTCGAGGTATGCATCCATATCATCTTTACTTTCCTCGAACTTCGGAAGCCTTGGCCGCAATGTTTTGCTGCTCAAGTGCTCAGCACCTTTATCAGCTTCTAAAACTCCGGCTTCAGCCTTTATTTTAAGCCTTTCCAACTCCTGCTGTTTCAAAACTCGTTCTTCCTCTTTTAAAGATCGTTCTTCTTCTTTCAAAGCTCGTTCCTTTTCCAAACGTTCCAACTCAAATAACCTTTTCTTCTCAGCCTGTTCTTCCTCATAATGCCGTAACTTCTCGGCCTGCTCAAGCTCAAACAGTCGTTTCTTCTCAGCTTCTTCAGCCTCAAACCTACGCTGTTCATCATCATAACGCCGTCTTTCCTCATCTCGTCTCAGCATCCTCTCCTCGTGTTCAGTATACTCTTTCTCTTTCCTATCCACAAACTCTATGAGCTCTGACCCTGAGAGACCCATACGTTCGCCCATCTCTACCCATTTATCGTAGTTCTTCTTGAAGCTTTAAGCTGGAACTATCTATAAAACTCAGCTATATGTGACTCAGACTACCTTTAGTCACAGCGCCTTCTGGTACACCAACAAAACATTAAACCTACTAGTCTCTGTACTTCCTTGGATATAGGATCCCGGACGAGCCCCCAAATTGTCAGGATACTGGTTATATGACCCAGGGAAGTGCCTACGCCTTTAGTATCTTGAACAATGGTTTGGGTCCAATCGCTAAGGTGACTTTGTCTTAGACTAGCTGACAAACGATGTAGAATGTCCTTTGAAAAAACGTAGAGCTGGTGAGACCAAATATCTCGTATATAGAATTTTCCTCTGGCTACCTTGCCTAAATGATTCGTGTACCAATGATTCGTAAATGATTTTAATTATGAGCTAGACAATTTCAGGGATCAGGCAAATCAATAAATGTTTCAAACTAACAATTTCCATTTAACTCAAACTCCTATAGACTGGAGACTCTATACTTGACTGGTCTTTTTTTTGAAGTTCCCGTCAGACAATGTCTTTGAATCAACGACATACGAGTCCAATCGCATAGATGCTCGGCCTCTGCCCTCTCAAACTCTATATGACTGCCCTGATTCCTAGATGCTCAGCGCCTATATGCTATCACATGTAGCATTCAACTACCATATAGGTATATCCCCGATGCCTTGGCTGTACTTCGCCAGTAATGCTGAACCGTCTATAAGCTGGAACTCTCTTACTATCTCAGTAGATTACTAAACTCTGGGTCTCTGTCTCAGCTTCCCGATGCTCATCCTATATATGCTATCGTATATAGCATTCAACTACCCTTAAGGTAAAACTTCTATGCGCTGGCCCTATAGCTCGAAACCTGCTTGAAAGTCTACAACTCTTCTTTAGTCTACGAACTTCCAAAATCTTCTTTTTAATAATTTATCCGCCCTGACAGGGTAACTGCAATAGTCTCCTTATCAAGGTACTGGGATAAATTATTAGTTGAATCCTCGACGTGTCTTCTTCGACCGCTGGATACCGAATGAGCTCTCTGTCATCCATCTACCTATTTATACCCCAGCAGACGTGCTATTTTTAGAACTTTTTCTGACTGGTCCAAATTTAAACATAACGTTTTACAACGAGTACTTGCTCTATCAAATATCTGGTTCCCTTTAACTTTTGCCTATGACATAATGTGCGAAGCTGGGACCCAGCTATCCATATAATGAACCCAAATCAACCATAAATGACCCAAATTCTATTAATAACAGCAATTCAACAAAAATTATAGCAATGGCAACATGAAAAGGGAGTCAAGCACTATCTGTGCTTATGTGTTACGTTATCAATATATTAAATATACAAATTATTCTGACAAATATTACATGTAATGTAAATTTATAATCGGCAATTACTCGAACTCACGACCCCGAGATCCACTGAGCTAACCGGGCGGACACTTAATGTAGTAAAGTTGCAATAACTAGATATTTTGCTAATACAATTGTGTTTATACAGTACATTTAATTTCCTGTCTTTCTCTTTTGTACACATTGTGTTGTATCGTGTTTTACGCCACTGTTTTGGCGATGAACATGCATTTGTTTATGTCAAATAAAATACTGAAAAATTGAAATTGAAATTAAACTATGCACTATTAACATCAATTAAATATTGACGGACTCGAGACTTCAAGATGGTAAAATGTGGGTGGAAAATGTTTAAGTAAATGCTGTTATTTTTCATATATAAAAATGGAAATAATAGTGTTTTACTTCATCACTGAAGGTTTGTAGTATAAAAAAAACGATAAAAAGCTGCACAACAATGAACACGAATAATGAAATGAATTTTAACTCTATTTTTTATATAAAATTGTGATCTTATAATATACAAATAGGCTCAAATTCAATGACTGAATTTGACCGCTATCATTTAAATTAAATTTGCAATGCCTAGATGTAATTAAATGAACACATAATCTTAGTACACCACTAGCTGGGCAGATAACTGAAACAATACTGCACTCGGTGATGCAAGCATGAAATTTGGCATGTGTACTCGTCTGAGCCTACTTTTTTCAAAAAGCCCGTTAGCCACTTGAAAATTCAAAATGGCGGCAATTTTTCAAGATGGCCGCCACAGGAAGTTGGTTTTTGACTGAACAGACCTATACAGAGTTTAATTTTGTCAGTTTCGAGAAAAAATATCCCTTAAGATGCTTTGCGTGTGCAAAACCTATTTTTGGTACACAAAAGACTGGTTTCAAAATCAAATATGGCGTCTTTTTTGAAGATGGCCGCCGTTTTACGTAAAAAGCACTAATTTGCCAGTAACACTGACGTTCCTAGTCAAATCAATTTTAATGTTATGGACAGATAACATATTTTGAGTGTTGAAGGAAAGTTTTGTCTCGCCTGCGACTTTTAAAACTGATGCGGACAAAGGCGTAGCTTTTCCGACGGCGACGGCAATGACGACGGCGGCGGTGACGTCAACGTTAAGGTTGTGTGTCAAGTCTTTTTTCCAGAAACTACTCTGTTCATTGGATTGAAACTTCACACACGTCTTTGTAATCATTAGGCGCTGTACAAAGACAAGTTCCATAACTCTGACATACATTTTAACAGAATTATCCCCCTTTTTAACATTAGAATTTTCAATGTTAAGTCTTCGTATTAAGTTTTTTTCCTCAGAAACTACTGTTTTAATTAGGATGAAACTTCACACATGCCTTCATGGTCATTAGGCACTGTACAAAGCCAAGTTCCATATTCTGACATGAATTTTAACAAAATTGGCCCCTTTTAAAATTGGAAATTGTAACGATAAGTTTCTGTGTCTCTAAATGGAATATATTTTAATTATGTTCCTTTATGGCCGTCACTGCTTGATTGGAACTTGTAGTCAAACATTATATAAGGCAGACATTTTAGAATTAAAGTGTATGTAGTAATCCACGTAGACACATCAATTTTGATAAACAAAAGACCTGCTTTGTGTCATAGGTGAACAATGCAGATCTACCGTACTTATTTCCTCTGGAAGGCATGTCTCAAGATTTTATATTTTTGCCAAATAGTTGTCACATTTGAGGCTGTATAAGATCTGTACACGAGAGTCCGATTGCATTTACACCTACCAAAACATTTTGTTTTACATGCACATTTGTTCAGTTCTCTACAGCTATTTGCAACTGGTGGGTTGTTGCCCAGTGTATCTGCCAAAGGTCACCATGTTTCTCCCATTCCAATTCAGCAGGATTCTCGAATTCCATTTGGCAAAACAGTGCCTGTCCTATATCCAACCAGATAGGTATGCATCACCCTTTATGTGTTCGGCAAAGGCTGCTTGAGTTGGGGGAATAACATCATATGACCTCTGTTTTTGGGCAAACATGTCCAGTCTGACACAATAAAGATGACAAACTTTTCAAGAGCCATCTTGTCCTCATTAGTCATCACTATCTGATATACTTCTTGGTTCTCAAAGACATCTGTCACTTCCCGGCAAACATTCCAAGTTCTACAAACAGCATTTCTACCCTTTCCCCGAAAACCTGACAATACTGATTGACATGGCTGAATGAGTGAATGACATCGTGTATGGGAATCCAATTCAAATTTGTTCCCTGTTTGAAGGCTTCCCACAGCTCTACAAGGCCAAGCCCTTCCAGCTCAGAAAATACATGAAAAGCGATGACAACAAAAACGAAATGAGGTCATGGCGCTAGACGAAGGGTTGCTAACAACAGGAAAATCCAACCAAATTGGTGCAGTGTCTTGGGGATAATGATTACAAGACTGATCTTTTTTTTATTATTCGGCCGACAGACATGTCGAAATGCACACATAAATAAATGTATTTTTGACCAGAGAGGAAAAGACTGTATGCAATCAGGAAAATCAGTCTTGAAGGTCTGACGCCATGCAGCCATGAGGAATTCGATATACGGATGGTTATGCATGCATGCTATTGTGGAGGGTCATAAACAGCTTACCAGTAAAGCTACAGACACAGATTTAGTTGCCACCGCTATTCATGTATTTTCTGAGCAAGATCGTGGCCTTGAACAACTGTGGGTAGCCTTCAGACAGGAAACAAATTTGAGATGGATTCCCATAAATGATGTTATTCAATCAATTGGCCATGAGAAAGCAAAAGGTATTGCTTTTTTCATGCGTTTACATGTTTTGATGTAGTGTCAGGTTTCGGGGAAAAGGTAAAAGACTGTTTGACAAACTTGGAATGTTTGTTCGGAAGTGGCGGATGTCTTTAAGATTTTAGGTGTATATCGGCCAGTGATATCTAATGAGGACAAGGGGGTTCGTGAAAAGCTTGTCATCTTTATGTAAGACAGGTCAAGTTCTATAGCAGATATTTACGGCGTCAAACTGGACATGTTTGTCCGAAAACAGATGTCATATGATGCTCTTGTCACAACACAAGCAGCCCTTGCCAAACACACAAAGCGTGCTGCATACCAAGCTGGTTGGATATGGGGACAGGCATTGTTTGCCAAATGGAAGTCGAAAATCCTGTTGAATGGGGATGGGAGAAACAATGTGACCTTTGGCAGATGCACTGGACAACAACCCACAAGTTACAAATAGCTGTAAAGAACTGACCAAATGTGCATGTAAAACAATGTTGTTCTAAGTATAAATGCAATCGTTTTGGACTCCTGTTTATGGATTTATACAGCTGCAAATGTGACAACTATTTGGAAAAAGTATAAAGTCTTGAAACATGCCTTCCAGGGGAAACAAGTACAGTAGATCAGCATTGTTTCACCTATGACACAAAGCAGGTCTTCTGTTTATCAATGTTCTTCTGATATGTCTACGTGGATGATTGCTATACACACTTTAATTTTAAAAATGTCTGCGTTATATAAAGCTGGACCACAAGTTCTAATCAGCAGTGACGGCCATAAAGGGACAAAACTGAATAACATTCCATGTAGAAACACAAAAACTTAACGTTACAATCTCTAATTTTAAAAGGGGAATAATTTTGTTAACATTCATGTCAGAGTTATGGAACTTGGCTTTGTACAGTGCCTAATGACCATGAAGGCACATGTGAAACTTCAACCTTATAAACCTACTGGTTTCAGAGGTTTCAGAGAAAAATACTTAATACGAAGACCTAACAAAAATTCTAAGTTAAAAAGGGAGATAATTCTGTAAGATCTATGTCAGAGTTATGGAACTTGGTCTAGTACAGCGCCTAATGGCCACAAAGGCATGCGTTAAGTTTCAAACCAATAAACAGAGTAGTTTCTGAGATAAGGACTTGACATACAAACTTAACGTTGACGTCACCGCCGACGTCGTCATCACCGTTTCGCCGGAAAAGCTACGCCTTAGTTCGCCGTCAGTTCCTAAAGTCGCAGGCGAGACAAAAACTGTCCTTCAACACTCTGAATATGTTATTTGACTATAACATTAAAATTGATTCAACTAGGAACGTCAGTATTAATGGCAAATTAGTTCTTTCACATGAAACGGTGGCCATTTTTAAAAGAAGACGCCATATTGGATTTTGAAACCAGTCTTATTTTTTCTCAAAAATAGGTTTTGCACACACTAAACATCTTAAAAGATATCTTTTCATCAAAATTGACAAAAAAGAACTCGGTTTAGGTCTGTTCAAGTCAAAAATCAACTTCCGACTTCCGGTGGCGGCCATCTTGAAAAATGGCCGCCATATTGAATTTTCAAGTGGCTAACGGGTTTTTTTATAAAAGGAAGCTTAGACGAGTACACATGCCAAATTTCATGCTTGCATCACCAAATGCAGTATTTTCCCGAATAAATGACTTAATCTGCCCAACTACACGTCCTTCTTGCCTGCAAACTTCCACACTCTTGGATCCCGGAAACTTCAAAGTAACGAACATTTAGGCTGTTCCTGAGGTCTTTCAATTTTCGGAAGTTGACTTAGTGAAAATGGTACATTTTTTTGCATGATTTTGCTTTTCAGCCGACCGTCACACTGCTATAGATGATGACTCTCTAGTGATCTTGAAAGGCATCTCAACCTTAATTCTGACTCGGCAGTAAGTTTTTTTGTATATTATTATTATTATTATTATCATTATTATACAAGATTTATATAGCGCCCTTTTCATGATAAAAACGTTCAAAGGCGCTTCACATATAGTATAAAAGATCAGTTTGGGAAATTAGCTGAATTGTTGCCTAAGGCTTTCAGGCGATTCAACTGTATATGCGTTGTAATCTTTCTCATATAATTTTGAATGAGTGTAAAATTAAGAATATTCCCAAACTTATGAATATAATGTTAGTATTTAACTCTTTCTCACACTTGCAAATTTGTGAGTACAAAAATATTCAACTCTCAAAACCAATGTTTTTGGCAATTATGTTTAACTGATTTTGACAGTAATTAAATATATAAATATTTGATTGTTCTCACCAACATTTCTGTGAGGCATTACAA
Source organism: Mercenaria mercenaria (assembly GCF_021730395.1). NCBI lineage: Eukaryota > Metazoa > Mollusca > Bivalvia > Venerida > Veneridae > Mercenaria > Mercenaria mercenaria. The sequence goes on along the minus strand of NW_026460224.1, from coordinate 40,440 downwards.
ATTAAATTGTGTGTCTTGAAAAGTAGATACTATATCAACATTTGATTAAAATGTGTTTACTAATCTGTGCACTGTGTAACAAGACTTATCTTCAAAAAAGGTCGGCAAATTGTAATAAGACAAGAATGTTATTCTATCATCTATCTAACATTTTGCAAAAAGAAACACTGAACACCACACTTTCACAATTGAAATGGTTTTCTTTTAATTTTTCACGAAGGTTTTGTAAGTGTTTCATTTTCATTTATTCTTCGACGAATAATTACAGACTTAATTGCAGACCATATTTAGCTCTTTCTGTAAATTGATATCTGTTTGTATTTGAACATGTTTATATTATATTTATTAAACTTATTTATTATTCTAATATGGCTAACAATGCTTTAATCATCACAACGATGTTATGTTGACATCACGTCAACGTGATATTTAGCGCCATGTACGCATCAAGAAATAGCGCTTTCAAATTTCATGAAATATTTTACTTCATAACATGTTTTATACGAAATGTCACATTGCACAAATGTTTTGATTAATTTATACACATACTGAATTAGTTATTCACTTTGCTGAATAATTCGAAATAATTTTCGCTCGAACTGAATTCTTCCGCAAGACAAATTACCGTTTCCTGTCCTGGCGTGTTTTAACTAATACCTAATATTGGCGCCATGCATACGCGAAGAAACAGTTCCATCATATTTGATATAAATTAACAATATAGAAGATATTAGAATCGAAATTATTTATAGCAAAACAGTGCTTTCTCACTTTTTATACACACGGGCGGTTATACGTCGTCCGAAATAATTTCACTCGGGCTGCGTCCTCGTGAAATTATTGCGCCCGACGTATAACCGCCCATCGTGTATAAATAGTGATAACGCACTGTTTTGCTATAAATTATTTCTTAATTAATTAATCAGCAGTGAAAAATATAGACACTCTCTTCGAATCAGGAAGAGTGTTGCATAAATCTTTCATTTTGATATGAGTCTAAATTGCGTAATCAAGTAGCCTTTTACGTGGCATGGGGTGATCTAGGTCACGATTTCGGTCTTAGTGCAGCATTCACAGAAAAATATTATCATCAATATATACTGTGTAAAACACCATTGATGGTTAGTATTTACACCAATGGTTAGTATTTACAGCAAATTTAAACTGAATGTTGAGGAAATGAAAAATGTCATCATATCAACTTCAGTTATTGTAATTGCAAAATGTTGAAAGCTAACGCAAAAATCACTCACATTTTTTAAAATGTCCTTGCAATTTGCAAGTTTGCAAGAAGAAATTCTTAACCTCAGAACAGATATTCCTATTATTGTCAAGAATGACATTTGGTTAATAAAAAAATAATCTGACGTCTAGGTTTTAATCATTTATATGTATTTTGTAAATTGGTTAATGAGTTTATACAGCATAATATGTTTTCAAAAGTGTAGAGGAAAATTATAAGGGCAGCGAGTGTTGTTTCAGGTATGTTATATCGCCTGTGATAAGACTGAAGGGGTCTCTGTGGCCAAGTCGTTTAGGTTGCCGGCTTCGAATCACTTGCCCTTCACTGCTGAAGGTTTGACAGCTTTCTTGGTGTGAAGAAGTTTTTCATATGAGGAAGCCATACATCAGTCTTACCAAAGTATTCACTTCTGTCTAAAAGAATGTCTTTAGAAGCATCCAGGGTCTTTTCCAGTATCAAAAGCTGGAAAGTCACCAGAGGACCTATGGTGTTAACCTCTCTTCCACGCCCAACATTTGTCATGTTAGTAGACTAATTTGTGGGTAAACTTGATCATAGATTTTGAAAATTCATTCATTTGCAAATAATCGAGTAATTATGTTATCTTTTTTCTCAAGTTAATTATTTTTTGTTTTGGGAAAAGCACAGCATACAATACGAAACCGTGGTCTATGTGTGTGTGTGGGGGTGGGGGGGGGGGGGGGGGGGGGAGTTAACGTCTTTTTGTCAACAATTTTTCAGTCATATAAACGACGGTGTCTACTTGTAGCAGTTGGCACAGTGCCCAACTTTATCTCAGACAGAAATAATTATGATCTGATAAACATACTAGTCAGTGAAACTCTGAGAAACTCTGATTTGGGAGATTTATTGTGCATAGCTGTAAGTGTCAAGATTTTGAACTCAAATTCGGTACTGAACCGGAAGCCAATGCATCTCCTTCAAGACTGGTTTGATGTGATTGTATCGCAGAGTCTTGGTTGTAATGCGAGCCGCTGTGTTTTCTACATACTGAAGTTTTATACTTATCTGTCGAAATTGATAAAGACAATTAGCATTATATCAGACAAAAAATCTAATTAAGTGAAAATTCCTTACAATTTCCGAACATTTGTACATAGATCTACAGAAAATATTGCCTGTAATTTGGCTATCTAAAGAGATGCCAACAAAGAGTATTCCCGATGTTACGTCTTTTCACTAAATTAGATAATTACATTTCAAGACGATTTTAATGCAAGTCGTGCGATTTCACTTGAATTACCTCTGGGGGAAGTTTGCAGTTACTTGCGGAGAACAGGTTTGTACTGGTATAGAATTCAGGAACACTGGATAGGTTAACTGCCCGCAGTTACATGACTGAAATACTTTTGAAAAACAGCGTTAAACCCAAAAGAAACAAACAAACAAAACCTTTATTATTCAAAATGTTCTACTTCATTTACCAGTTAGGCAGAAAGTGTTTCTAATAACTTCATGGATGATTCTTGCGAAATTCCTGTTATGTTATAATATGTACAATTTGTTATTACTTTTTTTCAAAGAAACGGATTAGGCTCTATTTGGTATGACTTTACTCGCAGCCTGATGTTTCCTTGCGCTTATATTTTTATAATAGTCATAATTGACGTCAAAATGCTCTCTTACCGGTCATCGCGTCAACTGTTGTTTATCGAAGAATATACAAAGCTTCATATTCTTCTTTGTTTAACTGGAAATCAAATCGAGCCATGTTAGAATGTTCATTCTAACACGATCCGATTCATTTTCGTATTAAACAAAGAAGGCTGAAAACAGTGAATTATTATACAACAAATCACTGTTCTGACGTCACAATTATTACGTCATTGCGTCAAATGGCATAGCGACGCACTGGAAAAGAAACCAATTGAAAATGGGCAAATATTTAATGAATGTCGTCAAGAATGTACTTAAAAATCCTTGCTTACGTGTTAGAATCGAAATATAATATCTCATTTAGTGATTTGCTCTTGAATAAATCATTGTTTGTCGTTCAGATGCGTATTATGCGCCCTCGTGATATAATTCCTTCGCATCTGAACTCCAAACAATGATTTATTCAACGACAAATCACTGGATGAGATATTATATTTCGAAATTTACGCTAACAAACTATTAAAGGGTATAAAAACCTATATTTCGATGGAAAAAAATGAATATCAAGCAAACATAAATTGTAAAAAGATAGAATGATGCACAGAAATCAATTTAGTGTCAACTATATTATAAGGCAGAAAAATAATTAAATTATTTAATGGTGTTCAACTGATAGTAGAATGGCCTCTGCTCATGCATATAAAACTAGGTATTAAAATGGTAAAATAATATTGCCGTTTTCGGACGTCTTTCTTCAATGCCATTTTTGCGCTTATTATGTGATTTGGTGTTATACTGAAGAACGAAAAACCTTTTAAACAATTATTACATGCATTTTTGCAGGTGGTTTGAAAACTGGTAATTCAGTTGTATACTTACGCTGAAATAAGCTATCTTGGTTGAGAAACCAGGTAGGAAAATAAAATTTTAAAAATTCTTCCAGTGAAATTCTGGTTTATATAAAAATAACTCGTGAACACATGTAAGTGTAAATGATCAGTTGATTACGTTTTGAACAAATCCATTAGTTAATCAAAATCTGATGAACCACCTTTAATTAAATAGATATATGTAGACCATCTGAAGCACAGAAGGCAACCAAGATAAAGAATGATACAATTTGCAAGTTAAAGATAAACAAAGCCGCATGTTAGCATTAAAAATTTTCCAAAGAAAAGCAGCATGTATTATTTTAAAACAGATGCAGCTTTTAAAGCATTTAAAATATTAAAACCTATATGTTTTAACGATATTGTTCCGCAAAAAAGAAAATTGTTAAAACTTTATGCGCGGTTTATTATTCAGTTAAGTTCTCTGAAACTGTCAAAATACGGAAATTGTGTCGATCATTTTTGATCCACATTTATTTCAATATAAGTAAGCCCGAAGTACACAATGTATCTTCTTCTTCATTACGAGAGTTATCTATACCTCGTCTGAACTGTTTTGAATTTCACTTGTGTCATTTACTGGTGCAGCGTTACTGAAATATATTATAAATATATCAATTTATCGTTTACATTCAGTACTTTTGTAAACAATATTATAACTATTTTGTCAATTGTTTACATTATAATTTTGCCATTGCAAAATGGATGCATTGGGAAACAAAAAGGTGTCGACAACAGTCCCGTAATAACAAATAAAACTATACTAATAGCGATGCAGACTAAAATATTAAATAATTAATGAACAGTCTATTCGAAATAAGAGGACTTATGTTTAAAATCGGACTTTGCGGTAAAAACTGTCAGACATACAATAATTATTTATTTTATTTACTGTTAACCACAGATTTTATTAAACAACTAACTTACAGCATTTCACATCTTTCACAATGAGGATTTCTACCTATAAGAAAATAATGCTAATATATTCTTGGATAATCTTTTAGAAAAGCTTATGTGTCTTATTACCTGGCTAATATGTAAATAAGGACATGTATATATTAGTGTGCAAGAAATATTGTGACCTCGAGAAATATAATAAATGATGTCATAAATGAATAATGATTCTTTGAAAAACACGTTATCATTTTTAAGATCTAGAGTAAGAGACAGTAATATAAACTCTTTCTAATGGGAAAACCCAGTTAGTGTCTTAGTTTCTGGCTGAACGACTTTTACAAAATTGGTGGCATTAAAATATTGGCCAAGAAATGATAAGAAAAAGACAGTTACCCCTCATTCTCCTCATTATCACTGTTATATAACTTGCATAAGTTGTGGTCAAAATAATTGCCACTCCCCAAATCACGCCAACAATCATAGAAGTAGTTTTGCTGACACATTCTGAATATTGCAATGTGTCTGAAATGTAAATTTAAAAATGGCACACGCTGCGTCTATCAAAATTTAAGCGGAGTTTTTAAAGTTTACAGTAAAAGCACGAGCAGGAGATTCAATTCAATAAAAATGAATTTTGAGACTTTGAGACTCTCAGTTGTATGCTTCTTGATGTACATCACAATTACAAATAGCTTAGCGACACAGTGACTCTTTTCAAACTGCTAATATAGGTGTATCTATAAAAAGATAAATGATACATAGGGTTCATTTGTAACCCATACCTTGATAAAAAGATATAAAGGACAACTAGATTCTTTGTGTTTTACTCCAAATTATAAAGGACAACTAGACTCTTTGTGTTTTACTCCAGATTACGACCGAAGATTTACAAACGCTACAGTTCATGCGCTTAAGCATATCTTGTTAAAATATATCAATTTTATAACCATATCAAACGTATTCTTGCATCCTCTGTCACAGTTTATTTATTCTTAAACGACCTCTTATTTTTGATCTGTGTAAAATTTAATCTAATAGGTTGTGTTTCGGTTAATATTGAAGCTTTATTGCATAACAGTTTTCCATTTAAATGTCATCACGTTTTAATTGTGTTTTCTTCAAAACAACACATTCTTTTCTTTAAAGATTTAGATTTGGAAATTCCCCTTAACCGATAATACAGATTGCAACAGAACGGAACTATAAGATTGAGTAATACATTCCAAATATTGAAACTAGTCCTAATATACTTCGTTTTTAATTTCTTATTTAATGTCCAATAAACCAAACAGGAAGCTACAGGCGCTTCGGAACAAGCAGCAAAAGACAAAAAAAGCCTAAACCAAGATCCAGTAGAAATCAAAATGTGTCAAGAACACACCCTTCCAAAACGAAATCCTTCCGCAGTGTATGTATGGATTCTTAACATTCACACAAACATACAAAGACAAAATAAAGCAGTTGGACAACAATGACATCAAATGAATTTTGAGGCCTGCAACTACGAGAGCTTAACATACAAGTACTACTAGCAACGACAACAAGTTGCAATGAAGGGCTAGTGCAAATGAAATAGGGGTCCGTTCTCGGACCAAAATTTTTCACAATGTACACTAAACCAGTTGGTACAATAGGCAAGGAACATGGACTAAATCACCATTTTTACACCGACGATGGGCAGTTTTATTTATCTTTCAAACCAACAAATCCGGTCTCTCAGAAGGATGCTTTACGCTGTGTTGAAAACTGTCTCGTAGAAAATGTATCTTGGATGAACAGCAACATGTTGAAAATCAATGCCGATAAAACTGAAGTCATCTACCTCTCAAAGAAACGGAAAACATACTGAATCAGTTTTTGTGAAGATTGGAGAAGAGAACATTAAACCATCTAAATGTGTAAGGAATCTTGCTGCTTTTCTAGACTCCAAAATGAGCATGGAAAAACATTTTAACTCAGTTTGTAGATCAGGATACGGACAGCTACGTCTAATAGGCCACATCAGGAAATATCTAAATAAAGATGCTACAAAATCGCTAGTAAATTCACTCGTCACTTCACGCCTTGATTATTGTAATGCGCTCTTGTATTGTGTTTCGAATTCTTGCTGAATAGACTTCAAAATCTGCAGAACACTGCAGCTCGAATCTTAACGAGAATAACATCGGTATGAAAAGAATTGCACTGGATACCATTTAGTTACGGAGGGGACTTTAAGATTCTTGTTCACACATACAACGCATTGTATGACCAATCACCGATCTATGTTAAAGATTTGCTAGAACTCTTTAAGCTAGCAGGAAATTTGAGATCCAAGAACAACTCAAAACAACTAGTTGATCTAAAAAGCAAAACTGTGAGGTACACTGATCGTAGTTTTTCATCAGCTGCACAGAAGTTATGGAATGCTCTTCCGGCTACCATTAGGGACGCTAAAAGCTTGGATGCTTTCAAAAGATCATTTAAAACACACTTTTTCTTCAAGGTCTGTTGAAACTAACTTTGCACTGGAAAACAAGCTGTCATATGACTTTAAAATGAAAATTATTTACTGTTGTTTATTGTTCTTTAAAATATCTAGTACAATTTAAATGTAGAGTAAAACCTGATTCAGGCTAATTACCTTTTATTGTTGATATAATTTTGTGTTGTATTGTGTGTCAATATCATTCTGTGATATGTAGTTTGTACAACGCTTTTGAACGTTTATTTTATAGATGAAAAGAGCGCTATAAAAATCTGGTAAATAATAATAATAATAATAATAATATATCATACCAGATTTACACTTATACAGCGTTCTTTTCACGATAAACACGCTCAAAGGTGCTTTACATAGCGCAAAGGCAGCCACTCAAGGCGCCAAATTTCAACTTTATACTCGTACGGAAACAAAGCGATCTGACCAGTGGGAAAGAGTGAGACAAGGCCGCTAGAGAAGGAATTATTACGTGTTCTTTTTGACACAGAGAAAACATGAAAATTTAAAGAACGGTTTTCCATTTCGCCACAGTCCCAGTTTGTTTACCTAACAAAATGAATTCATTAAATGCTGGTATTAAAATCACGTCAATTGTAAACATCGCATGGTTAATGTTAGCATATATTAAAGTGCACAAATGACTGTGTCAAATTTTCCTACAGTCGGTAATTCTAAACTATAGTACAGTATTCAGCAATAAATGTAAAAGTTATAATGGACATTACAAGAGCTACGAAACAAAAGGAGAAACCGTACCTGCTCGTTCTTCCGTTTTATTATCGGCTTCTGAAAGTGATAATAGAAGACAAATGTGCCTAAGAAAGTTTCGTAAATTTGTTATAGCAATTAAGAAAACTGTAATCTATCTGAATAACGTAAATACTAAAACGCATAGTTCTTATTTAAAAAGGCACTAGTAGCACAGTGATTAACAGGTTGGACTACAAAGCCAGCGGCTCGAATTCGATTTCGGATTGCGGCTGATAACCAGATAAGTTTTCAGCTCTGGATAATTTTCTTAAATCAGTTCTGATTTCAACAGATTCGGCAAAGACTGGACCACGTTAAAAAATAGATCTTGAACGCTTACATATTACCTACCTGAAACTTGAAAAATAAGTCCAACCAGTAGCAGATGCAAAAACGTATTTAGTCCATGCTTTCATAGATAAAGGTATATATTTAAACATGACAGGCATTCGTTATCTGTCGATGAAATCCATAGATTAATTAAGTGCTACTTTTGTGCTGTATTTGAGTATAAACTACAAAGGGAGAATGGGATATTTACGAAAATAATCATTCATGACATGGGGAGTAGCTCTGTGCATAAATATTTCTTTGTGTTATCGCATAACTGTTCTGTATGAAATAATTTATATCAATAAACAAAACGAACGAGATACTTATACATCAGAGAATAAGACGTTTGGTTTACAGACGCAATACATGCAAATTTTGAAAATGTGGAAATAGTCAAGTTGACGGTCTAAGTTGCACCAAACGCTTTGCTTTCTTGGAGTAAAAAGGAATACTTTCGGCATTATAACAAAAATAATTTACTTACGAACAATTATAAGCGTGGCATTTCTGGTTTCAGAGAAAGCACTTCCAGAAATGTTGCTTTTATACGTCATCTCACATCTATATACTCTGGCATCATCATAAGTCATCTTTTCCATATTCATTTCTAAAGTCAAATAAGTGTTGAGTGGGTTATCTTTATCCAGAATACCACCAACAACAAAATCCCTGTCATTACAAATGTCTTTATATAAAGCTGGCATTCCATCTGCTTCGATATTTGCTATTGTCTGCCAACCGGAATTAGTTTTTCGCAGTATCTGTATGCTATATATTAACTCAATATCTGTTTCTGTAACCAGACATGTCAATAACAGCTTTCCTGTAGTTCCTACCGTAACTCGCGTCTTTGACAAAGTGAAATCCAAGCCGGGAACTGAAAAAGAAACAGGAAGTTCAATATAATATTGCGAAGGCAGGTCATGCGAAAGTCTTGACTATGCAGATTAAATGCAACTGTTATTTACTGCTCAGTACTTGTACTTATCTTAATCAATGGTCCATGGATTGGTGTTTTTGGCCAACGCTAAATAAGAAACAGTGAAAGTTTACATATAAACTATTCGAAATAGAAAGATTGAGTTTAATCAGAAGCATAATTTTTATGCATACACGTGTTTGACCTATGCTTTAGTAGACAAGAGTTCTGATAAGAGTATATTTTAATAACTGGCATTTGGTAATAAGTAACATACGCTGAATTTTGAGGTCTGTAATGCATAGCTGCGAATTAGTCTATTTACAGAGATTGTCAGTCATAACACGTGAAAGTACGTTTAGGGAAGGATCTTTATGTATAAATATGACAAAAGTTACGACTGAGCATCAGTGGAGAAAATACTGGATTTACAGAATTAGCATATTTATATTTTGAAAATGAAAAATAGTCACGTTGATGATCTAAGTTGTACAAAGTACTTTGCTTAGTGAAAATAAAATTAATACTATCAGCATCATAACAAAAAATGTATGCTTACCCTCTATTAGAAGTGTGGCATTTCTGGTTTCAGAGAAAGCACTTCCAGAAATATTGCTTTTATACGTCATCTCACATCTATACAATCTTGCATCATTATAAGTCATCTTCTCTATATTCATTTCTAAAGTCAAAAGAGTGTTAAGTGGGTTTTCTTTATCCAGAATACCGCCAACAACAAAATCCCTGTCATTATCAATGTCTTTATGTAAAGCTGGCACTTCAATACCACCTGCTTCGATAAGTGCTATTGTCTGCCATCCGGAAATAGTTTCTCTCCGTATCTGTATGTTATAGAATACCTCAACGTCTGATTTTGAAACATGACATGACATGAACAACTTTCCTGTAGTTCCTACTATAACTCTCGTCTTTGACAAAGTGAAATTCAAGCCGGCAACTGAAAAAGAAACAACAACAGGAAGTTCAATATTATATTGCGAAGATAGGCCATACGAAAGTCTTGACTATGCAGATAAAATATAACTGTTATGTGCTGCTCAGTACATGTAGTTATCGTTATCAGTGGGTCTATAATGTTGTCACAGATTGTGATAATTTTAGATATTTGTTAACGCTAGACATAAAGGCGAGGACTAAATGCTTCACAAGCGAACCAAAATAATACATAATGTAATCTGTAAAGAGTGATAGGGAAATTTGTCTGATTTGGTAATTATTTTATGCTGTCAGTTTTGCAATGGTATCTCTTCTTTATACTTCTTATATGTATATTTCACATCTCCTCTTACAAATCAGTGTTTGTTTCTTCATTTACGTTGACCAGCATAATAGTCTTCTAAAGTTTACTTATTGTATAAAACAAATTCGAATTAGTAAGAAAAAATTAATCACCACATCATTTCATGACTGTCATTATTGTCGGAACCAAATGGTTTTTTAGGAAACCAAAGTCGGACTGCAGAAAGCGGGGCATGCAATCCTACTCCTTTAAAAGGATTCCTTACTCCAATGCTTTGCAACTGCGGCGAGTAAGTTCGCTTGTCTGACGATTGCCTAATTTTGAATCCGTTGGGTTATAAAAAAAATTCTAGACGTCCCAAAGATTGGAAAGCAAACAGCAAAATTATCATGTCAAGAACGATCGCATTAAAACACTACGAAATATTACAATATGACAAAACCAGGCTTCGCTATAGTTACTTCTTAGTCCTGTTCTTTTTTTAAAATAAATACTCTGAAATTCGCCTGAAGATACTTCTAAGGAATTTTCTGAAAATATAATACCTAGGAATAAGACGTATTTACATGAAATGGATAATGTCTTTAATCTGAAATGATAACGAACCTAACTGAATGGATCGTATGTAATCATCGTAACTATAAACGAGTTTAAACCAATATAAATGAAAAGGAATAGAAATTATAGCTATTAAAGAAAACGAAAATATAATCTTATTTGTATTTACAGAAATTTAGCAACTTGATGGCTGTAATGCGCGACACTCGAATGACTGTCAACCATAATCTCTTGCAAAATACCCGCCAACACACAGTACACGTCATTAAAAAAATAATCACTGAGCTACGCAATACACCTTTAAAGGTGCATACCCACCGGTAGCCTGGCTCCCTGGCTGCATGGTTATTTTTTTATATAAATACTGCAAGCAAAATAAGAAAATCTTAAGCCTCTAAAATAGCACATTTTATCTGATGGCTGAACCATACAGCCTGGTGGAAGTTGGCCAATGTAACCCTAGATTACCCCTGTAAACTGTTAACTACTGAGAACCCTATCAATTGTAAGGCAATTAACTATCCTACCTAATGACAAGTTCGCCTTACCAATTTGATAAGGGTCATTTGAGAAAACATCCAAGATGTTGCTATTTTCTGGAAAAGTATAATATTGAGCCCATTCGTGATTCAACAGTTTAATAGTAAATGTAAGTATGAAAATATTGTATGTGAATAATAACTTGGAATTAACATAAACTCAGGATCTTTTTGTGCCCCCCATGAGTGGTGGGGGCATATAGATTTGCTCTTGTCCGTCCGTCCGTCCGTCCTTCCATCCGTCCTTCCGAGAATGTTGTGTTGCGCCTAGCTCCAAAAGTATTTGACGTAGAGTCACAAAACTTTACAGGAATGTTGGTCAGCATGTGTAGTTGTGCACCTGGGGTTTCGCGTCCGGATTCATTCAGTCGTGTAGGAATTATGGCCCCTGACTTTGTAAAGACTGGTCATTTTAGTGTGGTGTCGCGCCTAGCTCCAAAAGTATTTGACGTAGAGTCACAAAACTTTACAGGAATGTTGGTCAGCATGTGTAGTTGTGCACCTGGGGTTACGTGTCCGGATTCATTCAGTCGTGTAGGAGTTATGATCCCTGACTTAGTAAACAAGATGGCCATGATGGCCCTATACATCGCTCACCAGAGTTGATCTGGCCTACTGACCTAGTTTTTGACCCCGCATGACCAAGAGTTGAACTTGACCTAAAGATCATCAAGACAAACCTTCTGACTAAATTTCGTAAAGATTTGGTTACAACTGTGGCCTCTAGAGTGTTCACAAGCTTTTCCTTTGATTTGACCGGTGACCTAGTTTTTGACCCCATATGACCCAGATTCGAACTTGACCTATAGATTATCGAAACAAACATTCTGACTAATTCACATGAGTTTCAAACTTAAACTGTGGTCTCTAGAGAGTTGAAAAGAATTTCCTTTGATCTGGCCTAGTGACCTAGTTTTTGACCCCACATGATCCAGATTCATACATGACCTAGAAATGATAAAAACAAACATTCTGACCCAGTTTCATAAAGATTGAATCACAAATGTGGCCTCTAAAGTGTTCACAAGCTTTTCCTTTGATTTGACCAGGTGACCTAATTTTTGACCCGACATGACCCAGTTTAAAACTTGACCTAGAGATCATCAATACTAACATTTTGACCAATTTTCATAAAGATTGGATCAAAAATGTGGTCTCTAGAGTGTTCACAAGCTTTTCCATTGATCTAAGCTACTGATCTAGTTTTTGACTTCACATGACCCAGTTCCAAACGTGACCTATAAATCATCAAGATAAACATTCTGACCAAGTTTCATAAAGATTGGATAAAAAATGTGGTCTCTGGAGTATTCAAAAACTTTTCCTTTGATCTGTCCTACTAACCTAGTTTTTGACCCCACATGACTCATTTCCGAACTCGACATAGAAATCAATAACGCTAACGTTCTGACCATGTTTCATAAAGATTGGGTCAAAAATGTGGTCTCTAGAGTGTTCACACGCTTTTCCATTGATCTGACCTACTGACTTAGTTTTTTACCCCATATGATCCAGTTTCAAACTTGACTTAGAGCCCATCAAGATAAATATTCAGACCAAGTTTCATAAAGATTGGGTCAAAAATGTGGTCTCTAGAGTGTTCACAAGCTTTCCCTTTGATTTGACCTACTGACCTAGTTTTTGACCCCACATGACCTAGTTTCGAACTTGACCTAGAGATCATCAAGACAAACATTCTGACCAAGTTTCATAAAGATTTGGTCAAAAATGTGGTATCTACGGTGTTCACAAAGCAAATCTTGACGGAAGACGCACGTCGACGGACGCCGGACAATGACCAGTCACAATAACTCACCTTGAGCACCTTGTGCTCTGGTGAGCTAAAAGTTTGTCATTTTAATGTTGTGTCTCGCGTAGCTCCAAAATTATTTGACCTAGAGTCACCAAAGTTTACAGGAATGTTGATCAGCGTGTGCAGTTGTGCACCTGGGGTTTCGCCTCCGGATTCATTCAGTCGTGTAGGAGTTATGGCCCCTGACTTAGTAAAAAATTGACCATTTTAATGTTGTGTCACGCGTAGCTCCAAAAGTATTTGACCTAGAGTCACCCAAGTTTACAGGAATGTTGATCAGCATGTGCAGTTTTGTACCTGGGATTTCGCGTCCGGATTCATTCAGTCGTGTAGTAGTTATGGCCCTTGACTTATTTTTTTTAAGATTTTCATTACAAAAAACCAGACTTACTCAACAAAAAAGTTTGTGAAACATGTATGTTAAAATTTACTTGACCTAGAATCATAAAGCATTAGAGGATTGTTTTATAGCCTGTAAAGTGTTCTCTTTACGATTTTACTCAGCTAGGCCAGAGTTATGGCTAACTAAGTGAAAAATACACATAAGGTTCTTAAAAGTTTGTGTTGCAAACATCTTAAAAATTATTTAACCTGAGTCATAAAACCATGTTACAGTGGCAGGGGGTGGGGGGAGGGTGTACCTGTGTCCTATGGACACATATCTAGTTTAATGAATTAAAGGTTTTATTAATTGTTAATTACGGAAACACCACCTAAAGAAAGTGTTATGCTAAAATTAACCCTTACATAAAAAAAATCAATGTATTCTATGCGCAGAATTGAAAGAAAACGGAAAAGAAAGTCAGCGCTTCTTTCATGGTCAAGAAAAAACAGTCTTATGGTACATAATTGAGCAAGTTTGGGTATTAATTTTTCGCAAGATGAGTACAGTGACATTTGCTGTAAAAATTGTGCTAATGACTCGACTACGTATGACTCGCGCGTTGCATATCCTACAGTTTATTTTTAATGTACGTTTATATGGGGTTATTGGAAAATTGTGAAAATATTATAATAAACAAATAATTGAAATAGGAAGAGTTGTCCGTAAGACAGCCAATGCTCGACAATTCAAAGTATTGTCCCAGAAGCAGGAAAATGTTACCCTAAATGTTAAAATATATTTAGAGTTTCAATCCAGTATCTGCATTAGTTTTGCAAGCAAAACTTTAACCAGAAGTTTTATGTTCAAAAGGGGACATAATTTGACCAAAATGCATGTCAAAGTTATTGGACGTGATGCAATGAACTAGTTTTTTAACCCCGAAGGCACATGTGAAGTTTCAATTTAATATCTGCATTTATTCTGCAGATAGTAACTTGCACGCAAAACTTTAACCAGATTTTTCTGTTACATATATTTTACTTCATTTTTTCCTTTGTATATATCCTGTAAATACCCTGCCTTCACACCTCCTTTTTTAATTTCACAAGAGCTACAAGAGGTGGTACATTGTGTGCTGTCATTATGGAAACAATCAAATGCAAATGGGGCAATTTTAAATGTTAAGGTTTTGACACTGCCAGAATAAAACATCATTTCCTTTGAAATACCCTTTTACAACATGCTCTTGGTTTGGTCTTATTTGTTCATAATTATTTTAAATTTTTTAGACCTTTAAGTATAGCTTCACCCATTTCACTATTAAAGATGTACTTTATAATGATCTAATTCTTGAAAATAGATCACAAATCCTGTTAAATATGCATCCCTTTTGTATGAAAGCACATTCCTGTTGCCTGATAAGTCATTACAAGCTGAGGGCAGGCCATAAATCAGTAAATTAGCTTCGGCTCATTAAATGGTCGCTAGCACATGAAACCCTTAGATAATATGTCACAGTGATAGCAGCTGATTATCACTAAAAGAAATTAATGGGAATTTGTCTCACAAATTTGTGAGACACTGTAAGCCAACTTTCACCAGTCCCTATGTTCGGAGCCTGGGGCAATAAAAATGTCAATGTAGAAACAACCTGCTGGAGTTACTTTCCTCTTAATGATTAAACATATATATGTAAATAAGAACAAACATAGGGACGGGAGCCAGTCTAACCCACCGGTAATAAATATATTTTTGACGGTCGTATGCCGTACCGAGATGTGCTAGACTGACCACCGTGTTAGTGGTCAGTAAAATGTATTCAAGAAGTTTTCGTGCGTTATGGATTTATAAAATGTTTTCATTCGACATAGCCTTTTTTGTTCTACTGTTACGTCAAGCGAAAACGCCATTTCTTTATTCGCTCACTAAATAGATGGCGCTCGTAGTTTATCGTCTCAAATTGTTCAACAAGGCTAACCGGGCGCGGGCCGTTTTTCAAAGTTTTTCAATATTTGTGCAAGAAAGGGAACCACATGGTGACACTCAATGGCATTTCGGCCGAAAAAAAGGAGGCGCACATGGCCCTATTACAGGTAAGCCCTCAGGAGATTGTAACTTGTTTTTGAAGCTTTTGGACATATTAGATCTTACTTTGACAGTCAAACTAGTGATTTAAAGAAACAGTTTTCTGTTTGTGCAGGCAGTTCGAGCAACACCAAATTAAACGATAAAGTACCTAAGTTTAAGATTGAATCCCACAGGCAGCAGTTTGAATTTAACAGTGAAGTTTTTGACTCTGTGCAGAAATTATTATTCATACTGAAGATTCAGCAAATGTTAAATCTCTCGCTAAGAATTTGCTAAAAAATGCGCAGGATAGAAATAAAATCATTAAGATCGTAGCCAATTTCCCTGGGGACTGGGCCACGGTCCGCAATTAACAGACCCCTTCACTTGGTTACGATAGTGAAGATGAAAAGAAACTATAATCTGCAGAGATTAAGGCTATTAAAAAGCTTAAAACTTCTCATGTCGATAATGTTCAAAATTGTTTTAATTTCATGCGTACTGGTGCTATTGACCCAAGATTGCCAACAGCAAACCAAACTCAGCCACACATGCCGAACCCTCTCATCTCATCAGGCTTAACAAAGTGGACCTTTTTAAGAAGACACTTTTCAGGGAGGATCCTACCAAGTCGGACCCTTTCCTAGAGGGTTTGTCTTCAATTTCCATGGGAAAATACGAGCCTCGGGTACAGTCTGCTTCGAATGTGGGAACACAGGCCACTTCCGGAAATACTGCTTATGGGCCAACTTCATCAACCAGTACACCCCGTCTGACAAAAAGTGTATTGAAAGAGGAACCGGAGGAGCAAACGCCAATAAATTATAAATTTTATTTCAGTTTATTTGAGTACGATAATTTCTTTGAAGTTCACGAAATTGACTTTCAAGAGGCAATAGTATTGATGTCAAAGGTAGGCTTAAACAGCACGTACAGTACTGGACAGATATAGGGGCTAACAACGAAATAATTGATATTTTGACTGAAGGCTACGAGATACCCTTTTTCAATACGCCTTTGCGTTCTGTTTCAAAAAGTAACAAGTCTGCGCTTAAAAATCTTGACTTTGTAGGGGAAACAATATCCAAAATGCTGAAATTGTCATTAGATTGTTTAAACACATTTGGAACCCTTTAAGCGTGTCTATTAACAGTCAAGGAAAAATCAGTGACAGTTATTCTTTCAAATTCGATCTTTCTAAAGTTACTATCGTATTGATGTATTTCCATCCCATCAACATTTTCTATGTTTCTGTGTGGACAATAAGTACTACTGTTATACTGTAGTCCCTGCTAAAATGGCCCAGTTCTTCCTTTTGGCCAATTTTGTTTAAGCAGAATGGCAAGAAACAAGAGTTTTGTCTTGATCTCTTTTTTTAATTTAAGAAAGAAGAAGATATTTTCGTCAAAGGCAGTCAGTCAGTCTTTGGGTCAAGAAGATTTAATAGTAAAAGTTTAGCTGTAAGAATTTAATTTTTGTCTACGTCAGGTTTCAGTTAATACACATTTAAATAAATTGATAAAACACATTAATATTGGTTGCTTTAGAAAATTACTGGCATAATTTTCGCTACTTTTAATACGTTTATTTCAAAGTTCCTGTTCTTTTCTGTTCTCTTTATCACTCATATTTGTTTATTGTAATACTCATTTTTTTCAGAACTCAAAATTCAAAGTGTCAACATTGTAAAACACATTTTGAGATAGTCCCTTTGATGGGAACGCATAAAAATAGATGGGTTTTCTGATATGTATGGTTCATTTGGCAAAAGATGGTATAATGAGACAGGAAAACCTGTAGTACAGAAAGAGGAAGTTTCTGCATCAGATTTACAAAATAATTGTATTACGTTTCGGCTTTACGTCGGACTTGATAGATGCTAGATTCACAGTTATGTGCCTCTTGAGTTTCGCGGGGAGTTTTACGTTGATTAACTTGTTAGACTAAAGGGTTGCGATATGAATTTTGACCAAAAACATAAGGTTAAATTGAAGTTAATTTCAAGTAAAACTTATCAGTTTAATAAATGTCAAGCTGTTGTAAGAAATGGGAAATTTACGTTTAGTAAAGAGTCGAGTGATTTTATTTTTCGAAATGTCATGTATATCAAGATGGAGAAGAAGTATGTTCTACACGGTCAGAATCATATTTCTTACACCAGAGCTAGAGCGATTTTACTGAAAAAGCTTACCAAGCTATGTTTAGACGCTAAAAATTTCGGCCTTCATTCCTTTAGAGCCGGTGGGGCGACAAAAGCTACAGTTATTGGTGTTTCAATGATCGTTGGTTTAAAAGGCGTGGTAGATGGCGATCAGACAATACCAAAGATCGTTACGACCGTGAGTATAAATAAGTATTTAAATGAATTATCTTATTGTAATTATGCTAGCCTCTTCGAAAGAAAAATGTTGTTTTTGAGGTACATTTTCTACAGTATTTACAATGAAGATATATTTTTTTTGTTTTGTTTCCAATTTCTTAAGCTAAGGCTAAATCAACTTAAACAATTGCCCGTTCTTTTTCTGTCGATAAATACATCTACATGTTTGTTCCAATCCTATACATTCTTGCTTGTTTATTTCTTGAACTAAATTAAAGCCTTGCTCCGCTATTCAAATTCTCTTGTGTGTATGCAACCCTTGATTACAATAGGTAGCAGTTAACGGCCACGTACCACACTTTAGCATGCAATACCACAGGTATTTCGTATAGAATTTTATATAAAGGAGACTCTATTTTGATAGGCGTCACTGTCCATAGTCAGGATTTTCATGCTTTTTCAGTGACAATTCAAGGTTAAAAGGTAGTTCGGGAGCAGGGCTTTAAGTGAGATAATAAATAATTTATGTTTTGCCTAAATGAAATGATGAGAAAACATATATATATTTATTGACGGTCGTTGCCGTACCGAGTGTTAGTGGTCAGTCAAGTGTATTCACGAAGTTTTCGTGCGTTATGGATTTATAAAATGTTTTCATGCGACGGTCTGAACAGGTCTGAACAGGTAGATGTCGCACATAAACTTTTTAAATAAATAAAAAGTTTGATACAATTCTTGATCGAATATATTTTACATGTTACGTATAAACTTCTACATAGTTTTATTTGTTTAAGTTATGGTGATTTTCTGTTGCCATGGGACTTGAAGTATGATAGGGAACGAAAAACGGGAGGCATGCAAAGTGTGGTTGTGAATTATTTTCAGCATAGTGAGTTGGAATAGTGGTTCAGGACTATTCACGTAATACCATTAAATTCTCATGTGTTATTTTTCTTTCCTTACATCTTATATGTTAATTAAGAAACAGTGCAGCAGTCATTTCAATATGGCATATTTTTGTTGTTGTTGTTGAAACATTATTCATGTGCGATTTTTGAATGTGCGAAAATGGAATAAATATATCTACCTATTTGTACAAATCCTATATATTCTTGCTTGTTTATTTCTTGAACGAAATTAAGTGAGATATAATATATAATTTATGTTTGACCCAAATGAAATGATAAGAAAACATAAATATATAGATTATTTCAATGTAAATTGAACAGTAACATGTTATGGCACGAACCAAAACTAGTAAATTGCTCTTATATTTCTTATATTTCAATTGTTCCCTGACAATGTTGCGAAACTCGGAAGTGTACTATTTTATATTCAGCTATACCTGCATGATCCAAGTACAAAAAAAATGTATAACGAAATGTTATCGCAGCTTACCTTTCTTACATGAATTATAGATTCTAAGCAAACATACCGTGAATGCGGCTATGGTGTAATTTTCTTCTGACCAACAAAATACCTTCTTTCCGGCAGTATCAGCGCATATGGGTTCCTATGGCGGTAAATATGACACCTGCCGCCGACTCGACAGCAAACAAGTTAAAGCAATTATTTCAGGTGGAGATTTTCGTCGACCAAAGCAAAATAAGAATCCTTCAAATATTGTTTACATGAAACTGGTAGAATGGGCCCAGTAAGTAGCAGATGAATATGCATTTTGGGTTTATGCTTTAAACGAAATAATAATGTGTCTGATGAAAGTTCTGATAAAGCCATAATTTAAGAGTCATTTGCATTATTATTATTATTTTATTAAATATTTCAATATAAGTTGTATATTGAGGTTTAGTTCGTTTTTTAAAAGAACCTGTGAGTATGTCCATTAACAGATATTATCATTTATGGCACGTAAAAGTGTGAACGATAAGAAGCAATGTGTATGATTGCTTTTCATTGATTCTACGTTAACTCGTCACATTACGTTTTTCACCTGTCCTTAGCTTATATATTAAAAGGTAAGTCATTGGTATTAGTGCTTATATATTTAAAATGTAGAGCAATAATAAGGTGACACCTTGAAACCACTTTTTTCGCCATATGTTTAGTCATTCTTCAAGAGCAGCTCCACATATAGCCCAGTTTTGACCATTTTTGCCTGTCCCTAGCATAGGTGTGTATAATGCAAGCTATTTTGCAAAGTCAGTGCGTACTGTACACTTGCGCACAAAGCCTGAACTAAACGAGCTAGGGTAAGTGTGGATTTTAAAACACAAAATCTTAATGTATATAGTGATATCTATAGCCCATTGTCCCGATTTGCAAGTAAGATACGTTATGCTTATTTAACTGACAAAATAAACATGATTTTAGCTTTATGGAACCTCATATTAGTTTTAAATGGAACTCAATGAATAGCTGTATACAGTATGCAAGCTATTTCACAGTATCATGATTACTTGTTTAACCCAAGCAAGTTGATCAAGCATGACTGGAATTCTTAAATAAAAACGTAAGATACGTTATACAGAGTTTGCAAGAAAATGAAAATATCTATTGGAAATGGTGACCACAAACCGTATTATTAGTAAGCCAGCTATGCATTCTTTATGTATGTGAAGAAAATGTAGTAAAAAGATGAACTTGTTCATGTGGGGTTCGATTTCATAAAATACATGTAAGATACGTTAAAAATAAGAGACGTTATGCTGATGAAATAATTGATTAATTCACAACGACAAATCACGTAAATCGATGTATGCGCAATTAGGTACTTTAACAACATCTAGTGGAAGCAAAATATATCGTGACCATATTTGTTTACGCATAATGCTTACTGAGTGGGAGCGTTTAAAAATAAAAGAAGTATAACCTAGAAAAAGTGAGTAGTTTTTGAATATTTTTAGTATTGAGCATGATATTTGGCAATAGTATTACAGGTTATACATCAAGGTTTGATGTGGAATTATCTTTTACGGTTTATTTAGCCAAAAGAGGTCGGTTTGGAATCTGAACACTGTCGTCAGTTATGTAATGTATTATGCATTTTAACGTATATTATGAAAGATTAACACATTATTTATACATGAAATCTTAATTTCAAATTAGGAAAATGTAGATTAATAAACTTTTCTAGGGTAGATCTAGACAAAACATAAGCTATTAAGACGTGTTTTCCTCTATTGGGTATGCTGAACAAGACCAGTTATATAACGTATCTTACGAATATCATAACGTATTTTATGAAAATATGTTGTTGTATTCTAAAGCGTAGCAATGGAAGTAAAACTCGTATGCTTACAATAGAATCACTATATCTACATATCATATTATTTTATTGTCACTAATTATATCAACAATGCAGAATTTTAGGCAGAAAGAATAGAGATTAACAGCGAAGAAATCTGATCTTGATTATTTGTGAAGGACAAATAGTTTATTTTTAAAAGAATCCTATGGCAAGTAAGCACATTAAAAACATAAAAAAACACAGAAAGATAGGAATAGAATATATGAGATATATGAAAGAGGCCTACAGATAGAAAAAGAAAGATGTTCTATGCTTTAAAAGATCCATATTTATAACTTTCTAAGGACCTGTAGAATTTAATCAATTGTAAGTGTGTAAACCGTCATATTTAGAATTTCTAAAGATACGATATATAAATGAGATCATGATCATGATGATTTATTCTTAAAATAGTTGAAAAGAATACCATTACCTGTGCATTCTTTTAAAAGTAAATTCTTTCAACATATAACATCTAACTCTGAATTGTTCACGTTTTACCTGGCTTTTGTGTGTGTTACTGAAGATGATATATGTCCAAATATTTCAAACAAATGAGAGAAATGCTGTAACCATGTAATATTTGACTTTATATAAATGTTTTTAGATTAACTTTTTTTTCGTATTAGACTTTAATGAATATTTTTAAACAATAATATAAGAAAGATATTGCATAATGCATAAGATACGTTATACTTATGACGGTCATGTTATATCATATTTTAAAGGTTTGCAGAGGAGTTTACTTTAAAAATATGCGTTGCAATAAACGTTTGCACAGCCGCGATTGATTTTGATATAAAATCATTGCAGAGATGTATTTTTTCTTAGAAATATTAAAATTTTAGAAAATTAAAGTAGTAAGTTTTAAAATTTCCATCAATCAGATCTGTCAAATATGAAATTTTTACTTTTATTACAACATTTCATTCAATATAACGTATCTTACGATGTACCTTCTGAGTGTTTATTTCTTAGATTCTGGTACAAAATCTAGGGCCTGTTTGGGTCCACTGACTTCAGATGTTGACTGTTAAAACATTGTTCAGTCAAATAAAAACACCCAACAACTATTCGAAGAAGATTTTTTCAACTATTTTTATTTCTGAATTTAACGAGTTAACGTAGAATCAATGTTTCATAATCGTATAACATTTTTATGACTATGGCGGTATTTATATGTTTGGGAAACGATATGTCTATACATTAGCTGAGCAAATATCGATTCTACAGATTTGAAAACGCGTTGATTGTCAATTCACACAATGAAATCAGTAAGCTTACCGTCAATTAAAAGCGTAGCGTTTCGTTTTACGGTGACTGCGCTCCATGTAATGCTACTTTTATAGGACATCTCACATCCGTATACTCCAGCATCATCCAATGTCATTGTCAAAATGTTCATTTCTAAAATAAGATGAGTGTTGGTTGGGTTGTCTTTATCTAACATTCCACTGACAATAAAATATTTGTCACCAGCAATGCCTTTAAATAAAGTCGGAGATTCATTTTTGCTTGTGTCGATTATTGCTATCGTGTCCCACCCTGAAATTTTTTCTCGCCGTATTTGCATGACATATACGCTAAAAACATCATTTTCTGTAACATAACATGACATGGAGAGTTTCTCTGTAGCTCCTAACACAACTCGTGGTATTGACAACGTGAAATTCAAGTTATAAACTGAAACGAAACAGAAAAGAACAGCTCAATATAATATTTTAAAGGTCATATGAAAGTACTGACATCGCTGATGAAAACAGCTGTTTAAAATGTTCTCCGTACATGTGCCTTTGGTAAAAGTGTTAAAATGTATTCTATCGTAAACGAAAAATTCTTATTAATGGGTGCTTACTAATGGTGTTTTTAATATTGATTATTACACGTGTTTAAATGAATGTTTCTTACTGAGACGAGAGAGGAAATGAAATGTGGTTAACAATAACGTGGCTAAAGTATGTTCGGTAGGTACGGAATTTTTATTATTTGAGAAACACGTTTTTCCATCAGTCTGGCAATGTAAGTTCTCATTCATGCATCTTTTATCAGTTTGAAATGTCTATTTGTATAAACATCTCTCCAACTTTCGCTTCCATGTTATGTTTTTTTTATATTATTCAGCTCAAAATACTTTAGAAATCCACATAAAACAATTTCGAGTCGGTGTGAAAATATGACCGCTCGTGGTACATCAACCTGCATTATTTTGACGTCAAAAAAAAAGATGGGTTACATTTATGTCTCTTCAAAGATTCGACATATCTGTAACAATTCTAAAACGTTTTACAAGATACGTCAAACCTAGCATCAAGATTCAAATATATTTGCAAAATCATAGTTACCAAATGTTGTCCTAGCGGCCAGCAAAACCACAACAAAAACAAACGCCAACATTATTCCTCTATGTCCTGGTTTTGTCCTGCCCGCTGTGAGCGAATTTGAAGTTATATAAAAATGATATAAATCAGTCAAAGGTATATAATTACGTTTAATAGTATTGTGTTTATTTAATAAAGATCACTTGTTTCAGAAAATTCTAAACAGTAATTATCTATTAAATAACTAATGTGCATGAAATCTAAAAGAATATGTTAAAAATGTATATAGACAATTGTTAGACAGAAAAAAATGAGTTTAGCTAGATGTGATTTAGCTGTACTAAAACTATACTTACAAAATATCAACACAAATTAAATATATGATTCTTAATACTCCACAAACGTTTAAAAATAAGCTTAACTATAATCTGACAGCACAGAATGTACTTCGGAATCCTCTCAGAAATGTTCTATTGTGAATTTGCTAAAAGGACTTTTCTACTTAAGTATTCAATTGTTAGATTTTATTAGTCAGTAAATTTGTAAAGACATAATGTCCTTGTTTTCAAATTACCAATATAAAGCAATGAATAATGAAATATAATGATGTGTCAGACAGCTTATTATTTGTGGTTCAAAAAAGTCTGACAGTCACGTGCGGCGCTTATATCAAAAAATAGTGTACTATGCTTTTAATTTACTACAACGTAGTTCAGAAGAAAACCTCATCTATGGAAGTTAATATAAGTTGCGAAAACTTCTATTCAGTGAGTGAAATAAACTCCGCTTCTGTGTCCCCAGTTTGACAACATTCCTGCGCGGAGAGTGAGATTATAGAAATGTAATGTGGGAAATTTACCAGTCTTAGTGAGAACAAATCAAATTACATTTTCCCTTTGTCTACAATAAAGAATAAAATGGGACGTGAATATTTTATTGACGGCAGAATGTTAATTATTCAGTGCAAACATGTCCTGCACTAAACTTTAATCAGCACCGTAATTACACTGTGGCAAACGAGGCAGTTACCTCAGTTAAAATTTGAGAGGCATTTTAAAACACAAAGGGATATTGCCCGTATTAAGAATGACTTGTCCCATATATCATTTGTATCTGCAGCAAACACAAATGACATAAATTGTCCAGTTTTATCGTGAATAAGCTCTCTTAGTACCATTTAAAGCTATGTCACTCTTTAATTATTTTATTTCTTGCTATTTGATGAAAACAAAATTATGAATACTAAAATAACGTTTATACAACTCTCAAATCAGTCAAATTGAATTAAACCTTTTCAGTTTCAAAGCAGTGAAAATATAATATCTTCTTATTTTTCACAGGTATGAAATTTAAACTAAACCTTAATGCGAAAGAATATGAGTACTTGTTTTTCCAAAATATACTTCAATAGATGTAGTTTTTGTAGATATTGTGACGTCAATATATTGCTACGTTATGATACAATACACGTGAATGGGTAATTTTTGCTTAGAAAACATTAAAAGTTCGTGAAATCAAATGAAAGTTTGTTTGTTTTACATACAAGATGGAAATATATATGTAAGCAACACATACATATATATAGATATCCTAGTCCAAACTGGAACCTAGGCAGATCCGGATCTCCCTAAAACAAACTAGAATTCTAGTTTGGCCTAGATTGATTCCAGATCTGCCTACACCAAACTAGAATTCTAGTTTGACTAGGCCGATTCCGGATCTGTCTAAGCCAAACTGGAATCTTCTTGTTTAAGAATTAACATGATAATAGATGCTTGTTTTCACATCCCAGGGACACCAATATAACAAGGTTATTGTGTTTGTACTTTTTTGTTTCTTTTGGGCAATTTATATACCTTATTCTTTTCTAATGAATGGAAAACAGACCATATTTTTCAGTTTTAGAGTTTGAAAAACAAATAAATATGGTTATTTTATTGATAAAATACATCCTTTAATCAAACTTTCACTTCAGCAATAAATACAGATAAGCAAATATATGACATTTAATAATACATAAACCACTACATTGAGTTGTCTCTAAACAGTCTATCTTGTGATCTCTAGCATGAAGAATCCATTTAAAGTCTTCATTTGGTCTACTGGACATGTCAATAAGATCAACCTGTACTCTTGTGAGGAATTCAAGTGAGATAATGGGTTTTCCAGCTTTTGGTTTCTTCAGTGGTTTTCTGGTGTTACATACAAGGTAAGTCTGGGGAAAGAACAGAATAAAGTTGCGGTTGACCCAAGTATAACTCCTCTTCACTTCATCGAACGTCTTGTTCCTACCTGTGTGACCAACTCTCAGGTGACAGCGTAGAATAGTTTCAAACATCTCTTCCTTCGTTGTCACGGGTAACGACGTTTACAGAAGATTTCTTGCACCGATACTTTCAAATTTGAAATAAGTAATGCACCAGTGCTTGAACTTTGCACCGTCAAAATACTTTGATCTGGACTCTAACTGAAGAGCTTGTAATATTTTCCCAATCCATACATTTCTTGGGTAATAACGCATTTGTCTTTCTTTTTTCCAAGAGTAGATAGATAATTATCAATAAATTCACTGAAATTTTCTCTTTGTTCTGAAATGTTGTAGCCAATAAGACCCTCACACTTATATTACAACATAAATTGAACATAAAATTTATGCACTGATATGTGAGCTTGAAAGTAAACATGGGCAATATATATGGTTACTAATCCACCGACAATTTTTGACGGTGACGTCATTTTGTCAACAAACTATAAATAACCACGGTATATCCCCAAACGGATGTATACCTATAATAGATAGAAATATGTCCTTATCGTATGAGAAATTCTAAGTAAGGTATGGCCCAGTAGATGTGTTGGCTACTTGTCACACAGGCGATTTAAGTTCGAAACCAGTTGTAGGCGACGTATATTTTATGTATTTTTTGTAGCAAAAAATATTGTTTGAAAGACCAGTTCAATTCTGAGTATTGTATCCAAGATTTATGAAAGGGTTGTATATGACCAAGTTGAATTATACTTCAAGGTAAACAAATTATTGTACAAATTTCAGTCCGGGTTCAGAAGTCGTTTCTCAATAGACACATGTCTAATTCATCTAACATATTATATAAGGATGGAGATGGATAAAGGTCAGTAGTACGTATGATTCTGTTAGATCTCCAAAAGGCTTTCGACACAGTAGACCATTCCATTCTTCTTGTGAAGCTTCGTTCAGCAGGACTGGGTGATGCCATTTAAAATGGTTTCAGTCATATCTTTCAGATAGACAACAGCTGGTGGATGTCTCTGGTACTCATTCTGCTACTGCTCCCATTACATGTGGAGTTCCACAGGGGTCCATACTAGGCCCTCTTTTATTTTTAATTACGTCAACGATATGTCAGCTGTGGTTAAAAACAAGCTTTTGTTATAATATGCAGATGATCCTGGCATACTTGTTTCAGGTAAATGTAAGTCATCTGTAGAAAAATCTTTGAAAGATGACCTGCATCCTGTCAGTCAATGGTTTGTAGATAATAAGTTGTCACTTCATTTAGGTAATATTGAGTCAATTTTATTTGCATCTAAACATAGAATAAGGTCAAATCCAACTCTTGATATTACATGTAATGGTACAACTATTGAACCAACTTCCACTGTCAAATATTTTGGTGCGTCTCTTGATCAGACCCTATCTTTTGATTCCATGGCTCGCTCCGTATTAAAAAAGGCTAACGCAAGGTTAAAATATCTAACGCAAGGTTAAAATATCTATATCGGAAGAAACGTTATCTTACTCAACACACCAAGAAACTTCTTGTCATGGCCCTAATTCAATGTCATTTTGATTACGCCTGTTCTATATGGTCCCATAGTCTGACTCAGTTACTTAAATCCAAGCTCCAAACCACACATAATTAGTTAATGAGGTTTGTTCTGGACCTTGATGCTAGGTCGCACATTGGCCCAGAGCACTTTAAATCTCTCAACTGGTTACCAGTCAACAAACGTGTAGACCAGATTATCCTGTGTCATGTTTTTAAGATTAACAAGAGCTCGTCGAACACGAAATGCCCCCCTTGATGCATTTAGTAATTGCACAAGGAACAGAAATTATATGCTCACTGTAAACAAAAGTTCTACCATTCTGGTTTCATCTGACCTTGACGTTTAACCTATTAACCTAACAAGAGATTACAGATTGATCTTGGCGCCATCCACTGAGCCAATTTTGAATGTTCCAAATTTCAAGACTAGCTCAAGGTCAAAATCAAGGTCAAATTTCATTTAGGTACAAAACAATGTGTATGTGGTCAAAATTTGAAAGCGGTGGCTTGAGAAATGTGAAAGCAGGCCACTAGATCAATTTCAAGGTAAAGTTCATTTCGGTAAACAGAACTATGCATGTGCTTCAAATTTGGAGGCTGTAGCTTGAGAAATGTGAAAGTAGGTAATAGATAAAAATCAATGTAAAATTTAAATTCAGAACACAAAAATATGCATGCAGTCCAAATTTGAAGCCTGTACCTTCAAAAATGTGAAAGTAGGTCACTAGGTCAATCTTAAGATCAAAGTTCATTTCGGTACACAAAACTATGCATGTGGTTCAAATTTGAAGGCTGTAGCTTGAGAAATGTGAAAGTAGGTCACTAGGTCAAAATCAAGGTCAAATTTTATTTCGGAACACAAAACTATGCGTGTGGTCCAAAATTGAAGCCTGTACCTTCAGAAATGTGAAAGTAGGTCACCAGGTCAATCTCAAGATCGAAGTTCATTTCAGTACACAAAAGTACGCTTGTGGTTCAAATTTGAAGGCTGTAGCTTGAGAAATGTGAAAGTAGGTCACTAGGTCAAAATCAAGGTCAAATTTTATTTTGGAACAAAAAACTATGCGTGTGGTCCAAATTTGAAACCTGTACCTTCAAAAATGTGAAAGTAGGTCACTAGGTCAATAACAAGGTCAAAGTTTTTTCAGTACACAAACCTATGCATGTGGTCCAAATTTGAAGGCTGTAGGTACAGAAATGTGAAAGTAGGTCACTAGGTCAAGATCAAGGTCAACTCATGTCAAGGTTCATCTTGCCACTCAAAACTATACATGTGGTCCAAATTTGAATGATGTAAGTTATGGACATGAAGATTCTAAGTTTTTCCCTATATGAACCATTTGACCTCTCAGGCAGGGCCATATTTGACCCGAGAGGGTAACTTGAACAAACTTGGTAGAGAACCACTAAATGATGCTACATTACAAAATACCGAAGCCATAGACTTTGTGTATGGACAAGAAGATTTTCAAAGTTTTTCCCTATAGAAGTATATGTAAACCATGTGACCCCCAGGGCGGAGCCATATTTGACCCTAGGGGAATAGTTTGAATAATCTTAGTAGAGGATCACTAGATGATGTCATATACAAAATATCAAAGCCCTAGGCCCTGTGGTTTTGGACAAGAGGTTTTTCAAAGTTTTTTCCTATATAAGTCTATATAAACCATGTGACCCTATGGGTGGGGCCATATTTGACCCCAGGGAAATAATCTGAATAATCTTGGTAGAGGACCACTAGATTTTGCTACATACCAATATCAAAGCCCTAGGCCCTATGGTTTTGGACAAGAAGATCAGAAACCATTTAACTGTTCCTGGCCAATGTGACCTTGACCTTTGACCTAATGACCTCAAAATCAATAGGGGTCATCTGCTGGTCATGGCCAACCTAACTATCAATTTTCCTGAAACTAGGCCCAGGCGTTTTTGAGTTATTGCCTGGAAACCATTTTACTGTTCCTGGTCACTGTGACCTTGACCTTTGACATACTGACCTCAAAATCAATAGGAGTCACCTGCTGATCATGACCAACCTCCCTATCAACTTTCGTGACCCTAGGCCTAAACGTTCTTGAGTTGTCATCCGGAAACTGTTTTACTGTTCAGGATCACTGTGACCTTGACCTTTAACATACTGACCTAAAAATCAATAGGGGTCATCTGCTGGTCATTACCAATCTCTCTATCAACTTTCATGATCCTAGGCCGAAGTTTTCTTGAGTTATCATCCGGAAACCGTTTTACTATTCAGGGTCACTGTGACCTCGACCTTTGACATACAGACCTCAAAATCAATAGGGGTCATCTACTGGTGATGACCAACCTCCCTATCAACTTTCATGATCCTAGGCCCAAGCGTTCTTGAGTTATCATCCGGAAACGGATAGGTCTACATTCCGACCGACCGACAGACCGACCGACCGACCGACCGACCTACCGACCGACATCTGCAAAACAATATACCCCTCCTTTTTCAAAGGGGGGCATAAAAATGGCTTAACCCCGGACTACATGGTAGAAAAGTTTATCCCACAGGATACTGTGCATTCATATAGGACAAGGTTAAATCACAAAGATACTTTTGTTGTTCCAAAGGTCAAATGTTTTGGGTTAAAGTCCTTTTTCTTTTCCGGTATATCCCTATGGATAAGTTGCCTGCTAGTATAGCACAGACTGAGACATTACCTGTTTTTAAAACATTAGTAAAGAATTATTTACTTGACAGTTTAGCATAATTACTTTAATGTGTTTTAATAACTATTTAATGTGTTTTAATAACTATTCAAATGGCTTTCGATGTATGAACATTTTAACTTAAGCTCGCATTTTACTTTTTGATATAGTTGTGCAATTTCCATCTAGTCACATAATTCTTTAACTGATATAGCTGTGCAATTTCGATCTAGTCACATACTTCAATTTCCATCTAGTCACATAATTCTGTAAACTCTGTTATGCCTCTCTATGTCATGCCACCAACATAAGGACCACACTGAAACTAAGAGTTTTCTCTTTTTGTGTAATCCTTGGTGACGATGTGCCTGTCATGGCTATTTATAAATTCATGTATGCATTATGTTATTATGTTTTATTTACTATACATGCTGTTTCTAATTGTCCATGTGTGTGCACTCCTTACCGAAATAAATCTATCTATCTATCTATCTATCTATCTATCTATCTACCAATTACATTTGCTTCCTTGATTTGGAAAAATGTTGTTTTATATGTTTTTTTTGCGTTAGTTTTTTTAATCATCAGTCATTTATTACAGTATAAAGTATACCAAATGTTAATGCAACACATGCCTGTCTCATCGTCCGTCTATTGCGTTTCAGAATATTCTCCAAAGGCTCGTTATAGTTAAAGACATAGCTATTATAAGAACAAAAGATAAATATAAATGCCTTAATTGGTTAAGTAAAATGAATAATTACCAATCAAGGCGTTAAAACAAACAAAAATGTACTATCCGACCAGGGATACTTGACAGTGACGTCATATTGTGTTTACGTTCCAATGTTTACCTTATATTGTACTATGCCCCAACGATAACTTGATATTTACAAACATGACTATAAATAGATTAAAATGGAACATAGGGAATTCAACACTTTTCTAACATGTTACAATCTAAATATTTCTAAAATTTGTAATAATTACGAATTAGCTCAGTGGTTAAGCACACTGTCCATGTTCAACAAATCTTTTGCCGTGTGGGTTCGAAACACAGCATCGACATTTAATTTTTATTTCACTTTTGCATAAAAAATAAGATTCCTTCATGAGCTCTGTGACAACACGACAGAGAGGTATCTACTGTGGTATGGCAGTTTATTATATATCAAAGATGATATTGATTAAATGCATGCACTTAAGCCATACAAATAATGAACACACTATTGTGTTATAAAAAATATACAAATACAAACCATCAAAGAAACAAACAAAAATACGGAAGCAAAAATGAATACGAATAGAAAAAACTCATGAGGATTCGAACCCATGAAACGATTCGCTTATATCCAGTTGTCTGCATTTTACCCAACTGAGCTATGTTGCCATATGAATAGTGAATATCTAAAAATGAAAGAAATACTAATACAAAATGTATTTGCTTGTCAAATAATGCGCAAGCATTATGAATTGTTATTACATCAGTTATCATGAATTAGACTCGTCCTCGCATTTCGGCGGGAATCACGTTATCATTGGGGATTAGTACTGGATTATGATTATGTTTCTTTACCTATAGCCTGATTGGATACGTAGCCCAGAGGATAACGGCGTTGTCGTAGTAACCGAAAAATACCGAGTTCGAATCCAATCGGCGGAACTTTTTACCCGCACGATATTTTTTTATTCAATTATATAGTTGTCTGGATTTTCTAGTGCATCACGAATTATGCGTACAGAATAAATTGTGTAGAAAACGTTCGTTATTTAACTCCACATAAAATGGCTAAAATGATCATCTATTACAAATATTTTTTTTTAATTTCATAACAAATATTCCAGTTTGGCCTAGGCAGATCTGGAATCGGCTTAGCCAAACTAGAATTCTAGTTTGGTCTAGGCAGATCCGGAATCGGTCTAGACCAAACTGGATTACTTGTTTGGCCTAGACTAAACTAGAATTCTAGTTTGGTCTAAGCAGATTCCGGATCTGCCTAGATTCCAGTTTGGACTATGACATGTATATATATGATAAAGAATCTATTAGCCTGATAAAATGGGTCGGCCGATTAAAGTATGCCCAGATACGCCCATTTTTTGCACATAAAAACGGGGTTCCGAAAAGGTTAATAATATTTTTCTTTTCGGTCGCACCGACACAATTAAGGTCATATGGCGATATTCCAGCTTTGATGGAGGCGGGTGAACCCAGGTGCCCCTCTGTGCATTACTTCATCGACCTTCCGTAAGCCAGATGGATGGCTTCCTCACATGAAAAATTCAACACTTCCAAGTTAGGTTCGAGCCCACATTGGTGAAGGGCAATTGATTGAAAGTCAGCAGCCTTAATAACTCGACCAGTTTCGTTTGATAAGTAATTTCCTGCTGTTCAAAATGAATTGACCTCTGAAACAGAAGGGGATAGAGTTTAAAAGCGGTAAACGTTCCCTTTTTCGCCTTTTCTCTTTAGTTTACATATTGTGAAAGAAATGTAGGTAGTATCTACTTCTGTCCCAAGTTATTTTTTAATGCAGTTAGCAAAATATAAAATGTCCCAAAGGACGCGACCTTAATTTCTCAATGTTGCAGTTAGAATTATGTCTCATTGAAATCCGTTTACTTGAGGCACTCTAAAAATGATATTGACAGTTTTACTTTGTGTTTTATAAATGTTTACCGATAGTTTGATGTTTCTTTTAACAAAATTAATGGTTTAATGAATTATCTGCAAACGTATTGGACAGTGCCCATCACTTTGAAATTTGTCTCTACTTGAGTTTGAGGAAATACCATAAAATATAAAACAAGAGGGTCATGATGAGGGTAATATGAGCTACATGTTTCAAATGTCAAACTGATGATTTTTAGAAATCTTTTGGAAGATTTTCCGATGTACAATCAAGTAACCCCTGGGGCGGAGCCAATTTTACCCCGGGGGTCCTGATTTGAACAAAGTTTGTAGAAGTCTACTAGGCCTTTTGGTTTATTTTTAGAAAAATTTTGAAGATTTTCCTATGTAAAATCAAATGACCCCTGGGGCGGGGTGAATTTTGACCCCGGGATCATGATTTGAACAAACTTAGTAGAGGTCCTCTAGGCAATGCTTCACACCAAATATCTTAGCTCTAAGGCTTCTGGTTTTTAAGAAGAAGATTTTTAAAGTTTTTCCTTTCGGTTGCCATGGCAACCAGAGTTCTGCATGGAATTCATTTCTTTGAATAATTTTTGTAGAGCTTCACCCATGGAACATTCCTGTGAAGTTTGGATGAAATTGGCCTATAGCTAGCGGTTTATGAGGAGATGTCGTTAAAAGGAAAAGGTTACTGACGACGGACGCCGGACGGTGAGTGATCAGAATAGCTCACCCTGAGCCTTTGGCTCTGGTGAGCTAAAAATTATGTAAAAAGAAAACGGCACGGTAAAAGTTTCAAAATTGCAACAGTGCAAAACATGGTCAGCTTTAAGATTTTACTAAGCAAATGCAATTTTTAAACATTACTTTTAGGGGTCCAATACCTTAAAGACAAAGGAATAATGTCATATTTCAGTTTTTTGTGTTGGATGCTAACATATATTATTATTATTATTTTGAATGAACTGAATAATATAAACAGTGTTTTATTTGTGGGATGTATCAAAGAGGTTCTCCGGACCGTTCCAATAATCCGGGATGGTTTACATGCTGTGAATAATGCATTTCACAGGCATCATACTGGTTAATTCTGTCTGTTCAAAATGTAGGATATTTTCTGTTCTATTCTCCTCTAACCTGTAACTTTGATAGATCAGTTAATTTTTTACACTATTGTATTTTGTTTCATGTTTCGATTTGCTTACCTTTAATTAAAACGCTTTGTATCGTATAACCGTAATGTAGTTTTAAATTCATTCTGTAATAGTTCAATTACCATTTTTTTATTGAACATTATATGTCTTTAAAGGTGGTCAATCACATTTAAACAACATTTAATAACATTTTTTTACTTTTTGTATATTCTGGTAGAGAATTATTTAAGGAACAAAAAGACCGATTACATAGAGTTAGATTCCTATTTGAAATGTATATTTTATTATTTTTATAAAATTTTGTAATTACTCCCCTTTAATATGAAAGTATATAAAAAGCTGGGTATTTCTTTTTATTTCGATACAATGTCTACTTTTACATTTGCATTTGATAGACATATCAACTACTGAACAATCTGAACCAAAATGCAAGTTTAAAAGCTGTGTGTAGCTTCTGAATTTATTTATTTCCAGTCTATCTTGGTTGCGCAACAACCAAGACAGGCAAAGGGAGGTACAATAATTTTTCAAACTTGCGTTTCTAATGAATTCCATCTAAATACATAATTTTTAATGCAAATATTTTACAAATATATTACAATATGTCTAATATTTATACATTTCCTTAGGCAAAGTATGTTTATCAAATTTATACTTATGATAAAATAACTCTATCTTGGTTGGGCAACCAGGATAGGAAAATGAAATTTTAAAAATACCTCCAGTGAAAATCTAATTTGTATTAAGTGTTAAGTGAACATAAATGAGTGTAAATGATCAGATGCTAAAGTTTCGAACAAATCCGTTACATGGCCAAAATCTGATTATCCACCTTTAAAAAATTGTTGGGCAAAATCAGTCAAATCATTATTAGAGCAATTGGGACTTCACTATGTTTGGTTAAATCAAGAAGTAGGAAATGAAACTTTATTTTTGTTTATCTTCAAACAAAGAATAAAAGACAATTTCATGCAACATTGGAATGAATCTTTAGAGAGCTTCATTCTTACAAACTGTTTTCAACCTTCGGTTTTAAGTTTTATTTAGATAATGTTTATGTAATGAAGTTTAGAATAGCATTAACAAGACTGAGATTGTAAGCACATAAGTTATTAGTAGAAACAGGCAGATGGCACAAGCCGAACAAAATCCCAAGAAATGAAAGGAAATGTGTTATATGTAATAACCTAGAGGACGAATTTCACTTTTTACTAGAATGTAAACTATATAAAGACCTAAAGACCGAAGTATACACTTCAATATTCCTGGTAAAAATACCAAAATTTACAGAGCTGTTGTCAACTGAAAACATTTCGACCCTGAAAAAACTGTCCACTTTTGTATACAGGGCTTTTGAAATTCGTAAAACTATCTATTACCCTTAATACATTTTTCTCCTCTTTGATATTATATCCAGATAATAACATGTTTATGTAGGTTCGCAGTTAATTATAGTGAGTTTAGTATGTAGTTAATATGTTCAGTGATATGTGTTAACTGACAGAACTGTTTATGATCAAGAGAATTGTTTAAAGATATGTCAAATTGCATAGGTATACATCTGAGCTTATGTGTATTTGTAAATTCAGTTATTTTTCACACCGCCATTGACATTACTATGTAAATGTTATATAATAATATGTTATATGTGAACTCATGGGTTTGTAACCTTTTCTTAATAAACTATCTATCTATCTACCTATCTATCTCTTTGGCAAATCGAGGCAGAATCGTAAAGTGATATATGGGTATACATGGATATTAGTCAATTTGTACGGATTTAATTATTCTTTTTTTTTTATTACTCGTACTTTAGATTTGCACGTAAAACATACAATGAGGACAACTTGTAGTGGCACCTTTTATATATTGCATATATTTCAGTCTAGCAATAATCTGGTTTTAAGACAGAAAGTTGAATACTTCACTTCGTGGTAAAAGGGGGACGGACCTGAGTAGAAACATTATACCTCACTTTGTCGCAGTTATGATTGGAAATCAATTTGCCCTAAGTTCCCTAAGTTAACCTAGTATATTATACAGATCTATAAGGACATGGACGCAACAAAGAAAAGTAGCAGTAGACTTGGTTTAAACTGTGTCTGCTCATAAGAGGTACCCTCAATGAAATACGAAAACACCCCTCAAGTCCCCTAGCGCCGACTGAAGTGGAAAAATGTATAAGGGCCATAGCCTGTTGTTGACTGACATTTCATTAGGAACAAATCAACTTCTTGTGTGTTCTCACACCATACATTTCTTATTTACAGAGCCTCTTACGCAATCATCAGAGGCAGTTACTTTTATCAGTTTCTCCTTTTTCTTGCCAGATATCTACGTCAACATTATCGCTATCTGTTAATTAACAAGTGGAAATAAATCAAGACAGAACAAAAGTATCAATAGGAAGAGCGCAGATCTAAGGATCATAGGGTTGCGAGTTCGATCACCAGGCGGGTGATATTAAACACAATGTTGTTTATCAAGTACGTTCTTCTTGACAATTTGATAAACGACATTGTGTTTAATATCGTTCGTCCTCCACCTCTGATTCATGTGGGGAAGTTGGCAGTTACATTTGTACTTCAGGAGAACAGGTTTGTACTGGTACAGAATCCAGGAACACTGGTTAGGTTAACTGTCCGCCGTTACATAACTGAAATACTGTTGAAAAACGGCGTTAAACCCCAAACAAACAAACAAACAGAACAAAAATATGATGGGAGTAGACAGAAAAAATGAAATGTACACTTTCAAATAACGATGAACAGACTACGAAATACCGCATACATATATTTCAAATATTTCTAACAATACTTTTCTTGATAATTTAGAGTTAGAACTACGTTAGAACCACCAAGCACATAGAATATGTGCAAGACAAAACGAATGGGTCCGTGCAAAATGGTACGTATCGCCATGTTTGGTCAAAATGGAGTTAGGGCATTTGTGGCACACAAAAGAACATTCCCCACCTGCCTGATAAACTCCCCTCAGCAGAGTATTCTTTTGTTTAAGACTAAAAACAAATGGTATTTCATGTATACAACATCGGGTCTAACTCCACAATGTGTTGACATCAAAGAGTTATGGGCTTTAACGGCTGTTTTGGGTAATGAAAATAACACAAGGACTATAACAATAATTTTAAAAGTCATCAGGTATGTGAAATTAATATATATCATTGATATACTTAGGCGAGAATGATTCGCAAATCATGGTTTAAATGCAACAATGGTCCTAACTCCATGGACTTAGAACCCTTGTTGCATAGCTCCATGGACTTAGAACCCTTGTTGCATAAACATAATCGACAAAACCAAAATGTTTTGTTATACAAATGACATAAATAGTGCAAATCATACGAAACTTGGTAATATGACTGTTCAAGTAGTATACAATCTATAGCTGCAATTATGTTGGGAAATATCACACTTCAACGAAATTTTACAAAAGTGCGTTTTTCCAACATTTTTACTAAATGGAGATAAGTACCTTTTTGCACGGACCCCTTCTGTTGTACCTTTCATACACATAAACTTGAATTCTTAAAAAGTGGCCAGGCAGATTTTGATCATGTAATGGATTTGTTCCAAACTTTACTATCTGATCATGTACACTTATTGATGCTCACTGGGCGCTTTATGCGTCATAGATGATCACTTGTGGTGTTTTTAAAATTTGAGTTTTCTATGCTGGTTGCCTTACCAAGATAGAGTTAGTAAAGCATGAAGATAAATTTGATAAACGTACTTTGCCAAAGGAATGACATAAATATAAGACTTATTGTATTATATTTTGTTCATTATTCTTTTGCATTAATAATAATATATTTGATTGAAATTCATTAAAAATTCAAGTCTGAAAAATTATTATAGATTATAAATTATATATATATATATGTGTGTGTGTGCGTGCGTGCGTGCGTGCGTGTGTGTGTGTGTGTGTGTGTTTAAAAAACGGTTTATTTCTTTATATACGTGTAGGCAATGCAGGTTTTATTGGGTCAGTATGCGAGCATTTTTATATCAATAATACAAATCTGTTTCTCTCTCCGAATCTTACTCAACAAAAATGAGTAATTTTAATCTCGCATATTCTTAACTATTTAACTAAATGTTACCACTAAATAACATATAACCGTACTATATTTTCACAATGTTTCTTTTTTACTCCTCTAAAACAATACATTTCAAATCCATTATTCATGGGGGTAATAGAATGTTTCAAATTTGCTGAAAAATACCTATAATCCATGATTAGTTTGTGGCATGTGTTCAAATCGCTGAAAATAGTTTAACTTAGCTATATTAAAAAGAATTCCTATAGTTTTTATGCGCATCTTTCTGCGCAGCCGACACTTTCTATGGACAACTGAACTGAAGTCAACATTTGTTGAAACATGTGACAGACAATCTTAAATATGAGGAATCTTGAATGAAATAACATTTTTGATAAGTTATATCAGTAATCAAATGTTGATACTGGTTTATGTTGTATTGACAAGTATCATGCCTGACAGGTCGTCCCCTTAATGCAAAAAGGTACCAAGTGCCTTCTTTATTCATATGCTCATGGTACCTTTTTGCATTAAGGGGACGAGGTATCTTGCTATTTTTGTGGTTGTGTTTTCACATCGCATTTTAGTACAAACACAGTGTTGTTCATATAATGTAAGATAATTGACTTAGTACTGATAAAACAATATCACCTTTAAGATTATTTAGTATTCAATTATAGAAAGAATTAAGAATTTTTAAAACTTTTTTGTTTACTTCTAGCAGACATACATGTAATCAATTTGGCCTGGTTCGCGCCATTTTCCGTCCGAACAGGTGTTGTATTCTAGCGGTCTTAACATAAAATTTAGCCTGGTGACCCATACATTTTTAGCCATTTTTATGCTCACAATACAATTATCTATACACAAGAAAAACAGGAAAAATTCTATGAAAGAGTTTTTTCAAAATTTAAAAAAAAATATTCTTCACTATGGGTATTATTTATTGAAAAAAGTTCACAGAAGTGAATATGAAACATTTTTTTTTTCATTTGTACCCATTATTGTAAGGATAGAGTATTACAAATATGACTATGATATCAAATAAATATATAATAAAATCTGTAAAAAGAAAAAAAAACCTTATTGTGCTGTCTTGATGTATATTTTGGTTGGTATTTATAAAAAAGCAGAAAATTATGAAAATGTTGAAAAATCGCTGGCAGTTTCAGCAACAGTGAGTGTGTTCAAAACAATTTTTCACAAAACAAGCCTGGTGACCCATTGTTTTTATTTGTTCATTGTTTTCAAATTTTCCTATCATATATGTGAATTAAAAAAATTCTATGAAAGGAAAAAAACTATAGGAATTCTCTTTAAATATCTTATGCCTCGTCTGAATTTTATTTTAGCTTTTAGATTTTAAATAGATATTTCATTTAGTGATTCAAATTGATG
Organism: Mercenaria mercenaria; assembly: GCF_021730395.1. Classification (NCBI taxonomy): domain Eukaryota; kingdom Metazoa; phylum Mollusca; class Bivalvia; order Venerida; family Veneridae; genus Mercenaria; species Mercenaria mercenaria. Next base: position 1,129 of record NW_026460224.1, on the reverse strand, counting down.
ATAATGTGACATTTTAAAATTTGTGACTATATGCCTACACAACTTATATGTTTTTGCTATCTTGTTTGTTTGTTTGTTGTTTTGTTGGGTTTAACGTCGCACCGACAATATTATATGTCATATGGCGATGTTCGAACTTTTATGGTGGAAGAAGACTCCATGTGCCCCTTCGTGCACCATTTCATCACGGGCGGGCACATGGGTAGAGCCACTGACCTTCCGAATTCCAGATGGGTGATTTCTTCTATTCGTGTAAGTTCACGAACTGGAACAACAACAAAAATGTGTCTGAAAAGAGTGGAATCACTATCGTACACTTGCAGAAACAGGATAATATCCACTTAAATGCGTTGCATTGCAATCCATTGAAAACTGCCTTACGTTAGTAAATTTGTAAGTATGTTTGAACTCCTTTAAAATATGAATATGTTTAGACAAATGCCAACAAACTTAGCTAAATAAACACATGCACTCATTTGAGCTCCAGCTTCACTCACCGTTTGCAGTTAATTCGATATATAAATGGGAGAAATTCCATAATATCACACTTACAAAACCAAAAATATATTAACGTTTCATCCAAATTTAACCACCCTAATTGGTTGAACAACGTTAGAACTTATACCGTTCTGATAAAGCGATGGTCAGTTGAATTTATACATGTAAATATATTCTAATATAATTAGACTCTTAGTTTATTATCTGTTTCAGAAATAAAGTTTTGTGTCTGTTTGTCACTTCTTTGTTATGATTGCATTAATTTTTGATACTGATACTGTGTAAATAAGCTCAGTAACTGTGTATGTATATACAGTTTAACATACTAATATTTCTATGTGGAGTACTGTACTGGCAGATGCGTCCTTTTATGTTGTTCCGACACTTTTTTCTTCTTCTTTCCAATCAAATGAGTATTAAAGAACAATATGAGAAAAAGTTGTTGTTTATTTTCATCATACTTCTTACCCCTATCTAACTCGACACAATGAACACAATATTGCTGAGTAAAAGTACATTTTTTTCTGATGTCATGTAACTAAATTCAGAACTCGGACAGATAGTTTTAACTATTGCTTGGCAAGTATAATATTACACTTTGATTCGACTTTGAATTACATATGAAATGAAT
>NW_026460223.1:0-71075 GCF_021730395.1 Mercenaria mercenaria | reverse complement strand
GATCACTTTTACTTTTAATATAATAACAGAACTTTAACTTTTATGGATAACAACAGCACTCTAACTTTTTAACCTTTACTTTATAAAGAAGCACTTTAACTTTTACTGTCTTCGCGATCTTCGCGATAATTAGTATGCCTTGCAACTCCCCTTCCAGGAAAATAAAGTAAAAAAAAAATATTTCAAGAAAAAAGAAATCCAACACTTAACTAATGAGGAGGTAAACAAAGAACATTTTGGGGTCTTTAAACATGCCTTGAGATAATAAGAAATACAATTTATTGAACAAAAGAAGCACATTTTGTCTTCTAAGCTGACAGGTTGAAGGACAGACTTTAGAAAGGTAATACGTTTATGAAATCGTATTGTTCAATATTTAAATTTAGAACTTTTCCCACACATTTTATGAAGAGATTCCTCACAAGATGTGAAAATTGGTTAGAATAAGATGTTATGAAAAAAGTGATTTGTTTAAAATGTGCGGAGTTAAAGTTACATTAAGAAATAAAAACTATAACATTATAAATGTCACACTTCTTGGTATGTGCAGTGTCCATATTTAGCTACATGATTTAATATATCTAACATTAAAACTGTTTGAGCTGAAAATTCACACATTTAAAAGGTGGAATGCGCCTAATTTGAAGTTGTTGGGTTCCATTTCGAAATTTTGTTTAATATAAAATTCAGCATATTCCTCATAGAATGCGTATTTTACTTTTTTGATATTTCTGTAACTTTTTTCTCTACAAACCTTCAAACACGACCATTGACGTCCATTTTTGATGAACCATTATTTCACGTCCGTCAGACTGTTCTCTTAAATGGTTCTGTTCTGTCAACAAGTATCGATTTGCTTGTTTCTCATCATATTTTCATTTAAAAATGTCTTTGAAATGGTGTAAAATTTGTGGAGATCATTTTAACGTTGAAGCCGATATTTACGTTAAAGTGACGTCAGAGCGACAAATATGACGTTTAGTTTTGAATAAAAAGTTTGCGTTAATCTTGTCTTATGTAAAACCCAAACGATAGACTTTGACAAAAAACTAACATGATCATGAAAACTTTATTTTCTGTCGATTTAAGGAAAAACATTATGGGGTCACCGAATTCGTTTTCGCGTAAACTTACGTTACGCTACCCCTACCCCCAGATAACAACATAGCTTAGTTTAGCTGTTTTTCTGATATATCTCTTTTCAAATTTTAGTATTTTACATTCTCATTCATCAGTTGTTCACTACAGGCGTGAAACGAATCATGGAACGTGAGAAAGAGAGCTTTCCTTTCAAAAGAGGTCCTTATAATTGTAAAATTGGCGAGTTCATTGAGAAATGGTTTGAATGCATTCTAATGTATAACATACGCCAATACGACAACTTTGCTTAAAATACTGATCATGTTATTTTTGAAAGTCGCTTTAAATATACTTTCTATATGATAAAGCTTATTTTTTCAAATTTTTTTTATTCAAAGTACCAGTAAACACGTTTTCCGTTGTAAAACACTGCTAACATGAAGAATATTTGCATATGCAATTGTGCATATTGTTCGGAGTTTTCACACTTGAAACACAAACAGAAAGCATCATTATTGTACAATATTATGGGTCAATATTTATACAACAGATTCAAATATTCTTAAGGTTGTGATTTCAGACGTATGACCCTTGACCCAACCGCCCCTCCAAGGGAATAAAGGTTGTTTGTATCTTGTTTTTCTTAATATTATCCCTAACCCTCCCTAAGTACGCACACACGCACGCACGCACGCACGCACATCCCAAGGTCTTACATTTTTACTATTTCGTTTCTTACTTCTCCACCCTAGTAACATCTGACCATAAGATAAGTTGCCACGGGCTTGCCCGGTTAATTACCCGCTCCAAGCATACGTTCGCATAATTTGATGGCGGAATTTGGTTTTACGGGTCAAAGTTAATTTTTGAAATTTTATACCACAGACGCTATTTAAAAAAAATCATAACTTCTACAAGTTTAGTATTCATGATATAAGAGAGGTTTCGTCGAGTTACAGCGAGTGTCAGTCACAACCGCTGCTTTCTTTCTTTCTTTCTTTCTTTCTTTCTTTTACCCCATCCGCTTAGCTCAGGAACGCAGATCTATGGATCGCGAGTTCGGTCCCCGGGTAGGGCATGCCGATTTGATAGAAGGCACGTGTCCGAAATCATTCGTCCTCCACCTCTGATTTATGTGGTGAGGATAGGAGTTATTTGCTGAGAATACAGAATCCAGGAACACTGGTTAGGTTAACTGCCCGCAGTAACGCAGAAAAACAGAGCTAAACCAAAAAAACAAAAAAATAAAAACAAAAACAAAAAAAACAACAACAACAACAGAAAACAAAACAAAAAAATCTTTCTTTTTTTATGTCATGGAATGTTTTCTTTACTCGTATTTCTTATGTTTCTAATATTAGGAAACAGTATGATGTATGGCATGAATATGTTTCTATTATGTGTCTATGAATACAAGGATAACATTTGTACACAAATCTCCGGAGAGCTAAAACCTCTTTGCAAAGGATGGTGTTTCTATCTAGCCAAGTTGCTTTAAATTAACCTTTTCAGAATAACAGCCTCCGTAGCTGTTTTCCCGCGGTTATTCAGGAGGATTCACTTTATTCGAAATCGGGGTGTCCGACTATACTCCAAACAATCGAAATATTTCCAAAATGTAAAATTTGTACTAAAATTAGATAAAATAATGTTTACTCGAACATGATGTTATAATTACATTAAGGCTTTCTAAATTTTAAAAAGTTGTATTAGCACTTTTTTCCGAGTTATGTTAAAATGAATATTTCTCATTTTTACATACGTTTTACTTATTTCGTACTGTGCCGAGGTTGGCCAGGTTCTGTTTACCTCAGTTTTATTTTCTGAAGACTGGTTGTTGTTCGAATCTGCTTCATTAAGAATGCACCTATATTAACTAATAAGATATTTATGACATATATTTATAATGTAGGCCTATATTTGTTTGCCGCAGTTCTATTAGCTGCTTATATATACTGGTACTTGTTAAAATTAAAATGCTGAGATAATTCAAATAAAGGATTTTCACTATATTCTGTCGGGGTTTTTTAAATTTATTTTTGTAAATGTTAACAATGTAATGTGCAATGATACATGAGTTTTCATGTATTATTATTAACTTGCGAGATAAATAATTTCACTTGTAACGTTGAATGAAATCATTGATAGTTGTACAGGCCTCTTTTGATTAAATTCTACTTAAATAGGTTAAAGATGAGTTTGTCTTGATCATGAGAATCAGAAAATCCATTGAATTACGCATTTTTTTTTTTATCTGGGGTAGGAGTAGAGTAATGTAATTCTGCGCAAAGGGTAACGAGGTGTTGATTTTGTCGCATTCTCATATATCAAATATAATCTAAACATTTTTAATGTCTGAGTTCTACACAGAAATTATTTCGCTAATGTAACAGAGTTTTAAAGGCTATTTTGATTTAATTTTCCTAGGAAAAATAAAATAGTAGAGTTTATCCTAAAAGGAGGAGATACATGAAAAAAATACTCAATTGCGCTATCTTGTGATTTGGGGGGTAGGGGTAGCGTAACGTAATTTTACGCGAAAACGAATTCGGTGACCCCATAATTTTATTCCTTAAATCGACAGAAAATAAAGTTTTCATGGTCATGTTAGTTTTTTGTCAAATTCTATCGTTTGGGTTTACATAAGACAAGATTAACGCAAACTTTTTATTCAAAACTAAACGTCATATTTGTCGCTCTGACGTCACTTTAACGTAAATATCGACTTCAACGTTAAAATGATCTCCACAAATTTTACACCATTTCAAAGACATTTTTAAATGAAATTATGATGAGAAACAAGCAAATCGATACTTGTTGACTGAACAGAACGATTTAAGAAAACAGTCTGACGGACGTGAAATCATGGTTCATCAAAAATGGACGTCAATGGTCGTGTTTGAAGGTTTGTAGAGAAAAAATCTACAGAAATATCAAACAAGTAAAATACGCATTCTATGAGGAATATTCTGAATTTTACATTAAACAAAATTTCGAAACGGAACCCAAGAACTTCAAATTAGGCGCATTCCACCTTAAGTTATAAGTTCTTTAGGATTTGTCATCTGTCTTTTGAATCGGATCGCCTTTGACGCACGTTACAATTGGACTGAAACAATGTATAAATATATGTCAAAACTGCTTAAGATATACAAATGCATGTTATGTGTAAAAATGCTTACCAGGGGCCAGTTGTTCGGAAATTTAACCGGCTGTTAAACTAACCGCTGGTTAAATTTTGATTCAAAACACTAGTCTTTGGTGGAAAACATTTAGTATGATGTTTTGATTTTATTGTAAATAATTTTCAAATTTCATAATTCTTAACTCAAACATTTGTTTTTTTTAAGTATTTTAAAATATCGAAAACTAACGCCAGAAGTTAATCAACTCTTAGCTTAATCCCCTGTTAAAGTTTCGAACAAGTTGGCCCGGACTGTTAAAGAGTATGTGACCAAAGCGTGTTGAGCAAGTTATTCTACTTTTGCGACCAGTGCAGACCAAGATCAGCCTGCACGTGTCATGATCTGCATTGTTCGCCATTCAGTCAGTATCCTTTTTGGCAAACACCCCTTTTAACAGTTAATGGTACTGTCCAAATTGAAAGATGGACAAGTTTAATACAGATATTTATCAGTGCAAAGGTTAATGAGCTTTCTCTGAAAGCCGTCTTAAATACAGTGTCAATTCATGAATATTCTAAGTCGTACGTTTTATAATTTTTATTTTCATAGTTTTGTCGGGTTCAGATTTGCATCGATAAACGTTCAGTCATATTGCGACTTTTCCAGCATTTGATGGCGGAAGACGACAGGTGCCCTTCTGGGCATTATTTCATGGCGGGTCGGCATGTTGGTAGAACCGCAGATCTTTCGTTAGCGCGCTGGATAAATCACATGACGAATTCTACATTCAAGCTAGGTTTCAAACCCAAATCGGTGAGGGGCATGTGATTTGATGTCAGTGACTTTAACCCATCGTCCGCAGAGGCCCATAATTTTATAGAACTGACTAACGGATATTTGAAATTTATATTTGTCAATAACACATTGTTTTTATCTAAACTTGTTACTTACATTAACTTTTTTCCTGTACGATAAAGGGATCTCCCTGAAAGAAAACACATAATATTTATTACCGAAAATTAACGTGGTCTTATATGAAAGGAATAAGAGGAACGTATACTTGTTCCATGTGTAAAAAGAAGTTTTTTATCATATAGAATTAGCGGACCAATGCGTCATTCCAAACAACAGAATTCTATTTGTGAAACAAGAGGGTCATGATGACCCTGGATCGCTCACCTGAGTAATATGAGCTACATGTTTCAAATGTCAAACTGATGATTTTTAGAATTTTTTTGGAAGATTTTCCAGTGTACAATCAAGTAACCCCTGGGGCGGGGCCAATTTTACCCCGGGGGTCATGATTTGAACAAAGTTTGTAGAAGTCTACTGGGCAATGTTACATATCAAATATGTAAGATCTAGGCCTTCTGGTTTATTTTTAGCAAATTTATGAAGATTTCCCTATATACAATCAAGTAACCCCTTGGTCTAGGTCAATTTGACCAGGGGGGGGGGGGGGGGGGGGGGGGGGGGTCAAGATTTGAACAAATTTTGTAGAGGTCCATTAGGCAATGCTACAATTGACATATCTAAGCTCTAGGCCTTCTGGTTGATTTTTAGAAATTTTTTGAAGATTTTCCTATGTAAAATCAAGTGACCCCTGGGTCGGGGCCAATTTTACCCTGGGGGTCATGATTTGAATAAAGTTTGTAGAAGTCTTCCAGGCAATGTTACATACCAAATACCTAACCTCTAGGCCTTCTTGTTTATTTTTAGAAAATTTTAAAGATTTTTCTATGTACAATCAAGTAACCCCTGGGGCTGGGTCAATATGGCCCTTGGGGGTCAAGATTTGAACAAATTTTGTAGAAATCTACTAGGCAATACTACATGTCAAATATCTACGATCTAGGCCTTCTGGTTTATTTTTAGAAAAAATTTTGAAGATTTTCCTATGTAAAATCAAGTGACCCCTGAGGCCGGGTCAATTTTGACCCCGAGGATCATGATTTGAACAAATTTTGTAGAGGTCCAATAGGTAATGCTACATGTCAAATATCTAAGCTCTAGGCCTTCTGGTTTATTTTTAGAAAATTTTGAAGATTTTTCTATGTACAATCAAGTAACCCCATGGGGCGGGGTTAATTTGATCCCCGGGATCATCATTTGTATAAATTTTGTAGAGGTCCACTAGGCAATGCTACGTGTCAAATATCTAAGATCTAGGCCTTCTGGTTTATTTTTAAAATTTTTTGAAGATTTTCCTATGTAAAATCAAGTGACCCCTGGGGCGGGGTCAATTTTGACCCCGGGGGTCATGGTTTGAACAAATTTTGTAGAGGTCCACTAGGCAATGCTACATTTCAAATATCTAAGCTCTAGGCTTTCTGGTTTATTTTTTTTTAAATTTGAATATTTTCCTATAGAAATCTATGTAAAATCAAGTGACCCCTGGGGCGGGGTCAATTTTGACCCCGGGGTCATGATTTGAACTATTTTTGTAGAGGTCCACTAGGCAATGCTACATGTCAAATACCTAAGCTCTAGGGCTTCTGGTTTTTGAGAAGAAGATTTTTTAAGATTTTCCTATGTTTTGACCCCAGGGTAAAAATTTGAACAAACTTGGTAGAGGTCCACTAGGCAATGCTTCACACCAAATATCTTAGCTGTAGGGTTTCTGGTTTTTGAGAAGAAGATTTTTAAAGTTTTTCCTTTTGGTTGCCATGACAACCAGAGTTCTGCATGGAATTCAATTCTTTGAACAGTTTTGTAGTGCTTCACCCAAGGAACATTCCTGTGAAGTTTGGATGAAATTGGCCTAGCGGTTTATGAGGAGATGTCGTTTAAAGTAAAAGTTTACGGACGACGGACGGTGAGTGATCCTAATAGCTCACCCTGAGCCTTTGGCTCTGGTGAGCTAAAAATAAATAGTGAAGTTAAATGTGTTGTTATATTTACATGTATATATTCTTTATCTAAATAGCAGGACTACATATCGTTACTATCTCTGGTTCTTAGGTACCGGTATCTGGATAGCATTCAGCGATTCTGTATAATGAAAATTCTTTTGACGGATGCTAATGGACGCGAAAGGTGTCGCATATTTGAGTACTTCTCATAACCAGGCGCAATCGGGCCAGGCCAACTATTGTTTCGCTTAAGTGCGTCCTGAGTAACCAAAAGACGTTCTCACATATTTATTTAGCTATCATAACAGCAGGCCACTTTGGCCAAAGCTAAGCCGAGAGAAGGTTATTGTATATTCCAGCAAGCCTCGGGGTGAATGAACTTTCCTCCAACTTGGCGGATAAACTTTAGAAAGACAGTAACCCGATATTTTCTATACCTGTAATGAACCGGCCCACACCGGGTTCTGTACTTTCTTTTTGTATATTTTATTATTTGTTAGGCAGGACAATCAAAGAAACAACTAAATCATAAAGCTGAACTTTATTGTTGGCTTACAATGATATGCGGAAATTGTTTGTATTGCTCTGGGTTTTAAATGATTAATCATACCAATGAACAAAGTTAGAAATAGTTCTGTTACCATCACCTGATCCCTCTGTTCTTGCCTTCCGCCATGCACAGACTATAACAGTCATGATATTTGTCACTACTAAAAAACCAGTACCAATCACAAATTGGTTTTTTGTGACATATTCCGCGTTTTTCTTTGTGCCTGAAATATACAGTTTAAAACATCTGTAAGTAATACTTTAAAAACCAAGTGTGATAAAATCTTAAAGTTTATAAGAGCACAAAGCCGTATCAACTTTTTGTAGATGTTTTGAAATTTCTTATCTTAGCTTTCACAAAAAAATAAGGCTTCTTTTCCTTTGATTTTGTATGTAATTTAACGCTTTATGATCAACAAATCTATGATGTGATCAATGTTCAACATCATTTGAAGGGGAAAAATTAAACGTCTTAGGTTTATATAACTTTAGTTTCACTATTCATCCTTTTCTGAAGCAAGACACTGTAGCAGAAGACGTTTACTCTCGGCGGTACATGTAACGTGATCTTTTAAAAACAATGATATAAGTCATGTTTCATTTGACAATATATTATAGCTCGTGTAGTTTCAATGAACACTAATGTATCACAGATATTTGGAAATATTTGGTTCCGGGAAGAAATTATTCGGTCAAACAGCAGTATATAATGCGGTTCAGCGAAATTACATTTTTTCATGGAAAAAAAATGTTTTTGTAGTGCATTTTCGCATTAATTCATCCACTGGCACCAGACCAGAAAGAAAATGCCTCTGTACATGTTATACCCTACCCCTAGGTATTCTATAAGAACCATGGTCATGAACGGGAAAGTGCACTAACCCAATTCAATCGTACATTTCTCATCTAAAACGCGCAGTTCGGTGAATGGGTACCTAGTATATTGAACAAGCGATAATTTATCTTCTATCGTGCACCAGTCACATTATCTCAATATTCCATATTGCAGAGATGCTCCACATATTTTATGCCTTTGTCAACGCTACAGAAAAAACTTGCGTGAACTCCCCTAATGAACATCCGGTCTAGAGGTCACGACAGTGTGCACATGTTAGGCGAAATGTAAACAAACAAAAACAGAATGCAAAATATTCACAGTTTTACGATAAACCTCGAAATGATGAATGAAATTCATCTTTGATATGATTTTGAATTTGAAATCATACATTGGTATACATCTGTTCTGTTTATTTAATTCATTTTGCACATTTATGCTGCATATACACATTTTATCGTACACGTGTTGTAAAATGACGACTGACATACATTTTCACATCAGCCAATCCGAATGATTTTGTAATCTAGACCGGAACTTCACCAGGGAAGTTCAAGCAAGTTTTTTGTGTAACGTTGAAAAAACTATAAACTACGCGTTGTTTTTCTAAGATAAGAAGTATTGAAGAAATGTGACCGGTACACAATGGTAGATAAATTACCACTTGTTTAATATCCATAGTACACATTTACCGAACTGCGTGTTTTAGGTATGAAATGCGCGATTGAAATGGGTTAGTATATTTTCCTTTTCCCGTTCATGACCATGGTTCTTATAGAATACCTAGAGGTAGGGTATAACATGTACAGAGGCATTTTCTTTCTGATCTGGTGCCAGTGAATTCATCTGTTTCGTTTTATTCTTGAATGGGTGTTAAGCATATAGGCGTACTTACTGTGTTTAAACTCTTACTTTAGGCTAGAGTGTTTCTTTTTATTATTGGGTTACCAAATTGCCACATCTCCTTCAAATTTAAATGTGACTTGCTAACAATGTCGTAATACATTTTGCGCCCAATCCCAGATTTCATGTAGTCAGACCAGAGTTCTGGCCCTTGACAGTCAAAAGGTACATAAAGGGCCTAAAAATTGTGTCGCATGTACCTAAAAATATATATGACTTAGAGTCATGAAACCACACAAGAATTTAAGTCAGCATGCGAGGTTGTGCACCAGGGGTTTTATTTGAGGTTTCGTCCAGTAAAACCAGATTTATGCCCCTTGACTTAGTCAAATGTATACGTAAATGGCATGAAAGCTTGTGCACCACGTATCTCAGAAAATATTTGACATAGAAACATGAAAACATGAAGTATTATTCAGCTTGTGAGTAAGAAAATTGATTATGAAATTGTTTATAACATTGTGCAATTTGTTGGGTAAGAAACAAAACTGTTCATAATTTTTAGGTGGTTGGGGTAATGAAAAAAAATACTTTTGTTTTGTGGGGTGAACATGTTTTAAGTTTTCTTGAAATTAAGCACGGGTTGATGTTATTATTATTTCTTTTCTTTTTTTTTGGTTTAGTATTTTTTGTCCTAGTTCTAGCGTACATAATCTAAAATTTGGTAAAATTCTGTCTGCTAGATTTTCATATCTTTTGGAAATACTTTGCGTTTTTCTCACATTCAGGTACTTAACACAACTCTCAAGAGTATTTTTCTTCGTTAATATATCTATATGTTGCCAGTTTATGCATAGTTATAGTCGTTTCATTAATTGTGATGCAAAAACAGTAACATCAGCGTGAATTTTTAAGCAAATAGTTGTTTGCACTTGTTTTATTATGACATGTATGTATTGTTTCTTCAGACAAAAAACAAATTCTGTGTTCGTAATAAACTTTGTATATTGAAAAAAAGAAGCAAGGGTACCTATCATTTTTATTTTTTATTTAATTTGTGATACATTAATCTTTAAATATGCAAAGTTATAGAAAAATCTGTCCGCTAGAAATAATTGTAAAAAAAAAACATCTTCAAAATGTGCTTAAATCAGTTTTGCTTCAAGTAAAATATCATTTTTGTAATACACGACAACATTATATACAAAAGTAAAACAAAAATACCAACCCGACTGCGTTTTGTTGTGGTCACCGTCACCTGAAAATGATAGGAGAAAGTATCAAAAGCGAAAGGTTTTTGCAACAATTTCAGATCGATCTTGACATTATTGCATCCTCTAACAACGAGAGACTGGTTTCAGGTCTGTCTTTAGACACAGTCTTGTGCGCACCATCTCTCCTCATTCCATGGACACAATTTAATGAAACTTCATACAATTTATCTGTAACATCAGTAGTTGTGCATGGTGCATGTTAGGTTCTTTCAGAAAAAAATGCAGAGTTACGGGAATTTGTTTTTGGTTACTTTACTATATACATAGGGTCTGCATATGCAAATTTTGTGTGCGCTAAATCTCCTGAACCCATGCACGCAATTAATTGAAGCTTCACACAAAGATCAGTAGTAACCCTAGATGTGTATGGTGCATGTAAAGATCTTTCAGAAAAAAATACCTGCACAGTTATGGGACAGTCCTTTTTGTTAATATACTATATACACACAGTCTGCATATCTTGTGCGCGCCTAATCTCCAGAAGCCTTGCACACAATTCAATAAACCTTCACACAAGTAATCAATACCAACGCTAGTTGTGCATGGTGCATGTTACTTTCTTTTAGATACATATTATGCAGAGTTATGGGACTTTGTTTTTTGTTACTATACTATATACATAGAGTCTGCATATGCAATCTTGTGCGCGCCAAAGCTCACGAACCTTTGCACACAATCTAATGAATCTTAACACAAGTGATAAGTACGAACTTTACTTGTGCATGGTGCATGTTAGGTTCTTTGAGAAAAATATTCTGCAGAGTAATTGGACTTTGATTTTTGTAACTATACTATATACATAGAATCTATATACATACAGTCCACATAATGATGCAATCTTGTGTGTGTCAAATTGCAATGTGCAGTGTCAGTGCATGCGGGGGTGAACATTCATTAACCGGCCAAACAGCGGCATATAATGCGGGTCAGCGAAATTGCATTTTTCATGGCAAAATTTGTTTTTGCAGTGTATTTTCGCATTAATTCATCTGTTTCGTTTTATTCTTGAATGGGTGTTAAGCTTACTAAGTACTTAGGCGTACTTACTGTGGTTAAAATCTTACTTTAGGCTAGAGTGATTCTTTTTATTATTGGGTTACCAAATTGCCACATCTCCTTCAAATTTAAATGTGACTTGCTAAAAATGTCGTAATACCTCTAGATCGTTCGACAACAAAAATGTTTGTTTAGATATCTGGAAATAAATGCTGTATTTCTTAAAACGCTTTAAAACTTAATTACTGATAAACTGTATGTTACGGAAACAAATGAGAATTTGCTGTTTTTACTACATTCTACGATGCAAATCGAAAAGCGTTTGTAACGCTTTTACTCCAGGTAAACTGTCTCGGTTATAAATTGTCGGCATTGAAGTTAAAAGAGGTTGAACAATTCATTAGTATCTATAAGCCAGAAAAAAGAAAAACAATCATAGTAGATTCGTAAAACAAACAACGTATTCACAGCCTTTCTGCAGATAGGAAGGGTACTTGATAACATCACTGTTTGCTCAAAATTTATAAACAGTGACGGCAGTTATTTATAAAATGCTTCTTGAACTGTTTTATTTTGTAATACATGCATGTGAATAAAGAAATGTTAATAATATTTCGTTTAATTGATCCTTTTTAGAATAGTTAAATTTGCATTACTTTGTTTAATTAAAAATCTAAATGAAGCTGCCCTCAAATATCAACTAACTTCGCTATGAGTTTGGTCTTGATTTCTATAGGGCTTTTTACCTACATTGCGTAAGTAATAAAGATTATAAATCAACAACAAAACGTTTTGTTGGAATTAGATTAAGGCTCTGACATTACATCTTCTGATTTAACTGGCCTAACTGGTAAAGGCAAAAATTGTTTACTTTGACATTGACATTCTACATTATTGTTCTTGAATTGCTTTTTTGCTCAGAAACTGATTTGTATTCTTACGTTGAGGATCCATTCATTGATATTAATATAGTCCCGTTGCTGTTGATTGTGCAGGGTGATAGCAAATATCAAATAGTCAAAAAATTAGTGTTTAGAGTATAGTGTAAAAATTTAACACTTATTATAATAGTATCCTAAGTCGGACAAGCAAACTTACCTTCAATTAAAAGTCTTGCACTTCTTTTAACTGAAGCAACGCTACCAGTAATGTTATTTTTATAGGTCAGCTCACATCTGTAGTCCCTGGTGTCACTATATGTCAGCTTCTCTTTATTCATATCTAATGTTAAATAAGTGTTAATTGGAGTATCTCTATCAAAAACACCTCCTGGAACAAAGCCTTTGTCATTTACTATGACTTTATGTAACACAGGAACTTCGTTTAAACCTGCCTCCATTTCAGCGAGGGTTTCCCATGTGTAGTTAGATCCTGGATCTGTCTCTCGTCGTATTTGAATGTTGTATATCACAGATGCATCCTTTTCGGTAACATTACATACCATTTTCAACGTTCCTGTAATTCCCAGTTTTACTCGCGATGTTGACAAAGAAAATGATAAGCCTTCAGCTGAAAAATGAGAAGAATTATTAAAGTTAAAACAAATGTCAAGATAATCACAGAATACATAAGAAAGGCTTGTCGGGTTAGTTTTTATTGGTACTACAAACATATACAACGCTACTGTCATTATTTACATCATTTATAATGCGCGAGGGCATGAAAACTTTTCTCTGTGGATTTTTCTATTTTCTGCACTAATTTGGAAAGTAAATTAAGTGAATTCGTGATAAAAGTGTGCTACTAAGGTCTTTCTTCAAGGCAATAAATTGAAGATAATGGGCAAGAAACGTAAAAATCAAAACAGAAATCTCAACAGACTGATCAATCTGAGCGCAAGCGGGTAGCCATGTCAACAGGTAATACTTCGTATCAAATTTTAGACCACGGGCAGAATTATATCAACAGCAGTATGAACCAGGGAACTCAAAGCTTTATCCATCCAGGAAACAATAGCTGTAACTATGATGCAAACAATGCATCCCAGCTACTGTTGTCAATACACAAACGTTTTCGAATATACCAAATAGTATACTTGATATTACTCACAACGGAATTCCGATAACGCCGGTGGCAACATCGAATTATGGGATTAGCCAGTATAATACGAGCACACCAATTCAAAACTGTTCACCTACAGGTATCGATACCTTCTCCTTAATCTTAAACAGACTAGACACCATGGACCAAAACCTGGGTCAGCTTGAGGTTATCCAATCTACTGTTAATAGGTTGACGGTGTCAGTGAATGATCTAGGGCAAAACGTCACGACCATGCACCAAAGGTTCGGCGTACTAGGAAATAGCCGCCAGTTTGATAGCAAGACATCAAATGTTAACAAAAAGAGACCGATTCTTTAAAGACGCGAATTATGCAGATGGAGAGTCAGCGTGGACAATGCGAAGACTTTGTGAATGAATTCAAGTGCAATGACCTTAAGACCAATTTGCTGTTCTTTAAAGTCCAAGATGAAGACCCTGAAACATCTGAGCGATGCCGAGATAAGATCGAGAAAATCGTGAGGAATGATATGAAAATTGAAAACTCTGAAAACATTGTGATTAAGAAAGTCTTGGGAACACAAAAATGACAAAACCCGTCCTATTGTGGTGAGCTACCTGTCATATGAAGACAGGGAAACAATGAAAAAGGCTTGTAGGAATTTCGATAATGGGAACAGAATAATGGTAAGCCAGCATTTTCCTAAAGAAATCGCGGACAAGAGAAAAGCGCTAGGAGCAGCTTTAAGGCCGGCGAAACGAGATACTAAAAAGGTTGAATTGAGGTACTTCTTCTTCTTCTTCTTTTCGTTCGCTAAATTGAGGTACGATAGGTTGTATATTGACGGCGAATTATATGTGCCAAAACAGGATATCTAGGATGGCACCGAGGGCGGTATCCGCATTCTTTCATGGACTATTGAAGGTTGAACTAGAGAAGAGTTCAAATGAAGAATTCACAAACTTTATCACACAATATGATAATATTTGTTTTATTCTGAAACATGGACATCAAAAACATCTCGAATCGATTTACAAGGATAAAGTAATCCATTCCATTCTTATAGACGATTAAAGAGCAGACTAGCTAGGAGAGCTAGCGGTGGCTTAATAGTTTATGTTAAAGACAATATAAGAAAGGGTATGAAAATAGTGAAACATGATACGGATTGCCTGATTTGGTTTAAACTAGATAAATATTTTTTTCGAACGGATGTTGATTGGTACAAAGCTGTTACATATATCGTACTAGAAAATTCACATGTTTACGACTTGTTCGAATTGAGTATATTTGATAAACCAGAACAAGAATTTTCGTACTTCATAGAGTACGGACGGACAGTGTTAGGAGGTGACATGAATAGCAGAGTTGGTCGGAAATGTGATTTTATTGAAAATGAGGAACTAACTGATTTAGACATAGCTGACTACTTGAATGATGTACCACCTCGACAATATTCAATGGATTTAGGAAATAATCGCTTCGGTGCCCTATTTGTAGATTTATGCAAAGCCGTTTATATGTGTATTGTTAATGGTCGATCTGGAATGCCAGATGACATGGGTAATTTCACGTGTATGACACACAACGGTGAAAGTTTAATTAACCTTGTTCTATTAACAAAATACTCAACTTTTTCCTTATCTCCGCAAATTCAAAATGCACGAATATACAGAATTTTCAAATCATACGCCCGTTTCTACGAATTATGTAAGGGAGACAACTCGCACTAAGGTCCAATACAGATGGAACTAAATACTGTTTTTAAAAAAGATGATGTATCTGTGGATGAAAAGGTGAATTTGTTTAGTACCGTTATTAGAGAGAACGCAGAAAAATACTTTAAGAAATGTGTCAAATGCAGTATTCCTTCGTTTGTCGATAAAGATACGAAAAGGAAGAAATGGTTAAATACGGACTGTATAGACAGGCAACGCAAATATAAAGCATCATTAGCAAACTATTTGAATAATCGAAACAGTCGTAATGTTAGTGAAATACACATATTAAAGCGAGACTACGAAATATGTGTCAAACGCTCAAAATACATAATTATATAAACGCGAGCGCTGTCAGAAGATGAAACATATGAAAAAGGATAAGGCCCAGGGAGTTTTGGCGAATGTTTAAAACACGGCCGACATGCCCCAACGACTCCGTCTCACCGGGGGATCTGTTTGAACATTTTAAATCTTTATCGAAGCAAAACGTAGAAGACAATCACGATTTTAGTGATTTCTTGAAAATTTTGATCGTATCAGCACAGGGTAAAGGGATTTCTTGAAAAATTAGATGTCCCAATTACATACGAAGAAGTTCATAAGTCTTGTAAAACCTTAAAGCGTACCAAGTCACCAGGCTTAGATAATATCATTAACTAATACTTTATAGAAGTCTCAGATATACTAATTGGACCAGTAACAAGGTTTTTTAACAGCATCTTGATTCTGGAGAATTCCCAAGGTCATGGTCACATAGAGTCATTGTTCCTGTCTTGAAAAAACAGCCATCGGATAACCCTAGCAATTACAGATGGGTAACGCTTACAAGTTGATTTGCAAAACTATTCACAACAGTTATATACGAACGTCTTAAGACATGTTCTACACAAAACGATAAAATAACTGATGCACAATTTGGATTTCGACTGGGACATGGTACCACTGACACCATCTTTGTTTTGCAGACTTTGATTGAGTCCTACTTGAATAGAGGAAAGCGACATAACTGCACCATCGTCGATTACCAAAAGGCATTTCTCTCGATATCAAGAAGTGCTTTATGGTAAAACTTATTGAACTCGGAATTGATGGTAAAATACTAACTAAAGTTAAACAATATTGAGATCTATGTACAGTGAAGTCAGGTCTTGTGTTAAACACATTGACACGTTGTCAAAGTTCTTTAACTGTGATTTGGGTGTATTTCAAGGGGAGATAACATCGTCTTTACTTTTTTCTCTTTTCGTGAACGATATTGAAATGGCAATGCAGGGGAACACACCTTCCGGGTTAACTATTCAACAATGAAATATTTACATTTTACTATACGCTGACGATTGCATTTTATTGAGTGATACGCCGTAGGAATTACAGTCACAACTTGACTTACTGTTTGAATACTGTCAACGTTGGAAATTAACCGTTAATATTGCAAAAACCAAAATTATCGTATTAAAAAGGGCGATTGTCAACTAAGGGAAGTAGAAAAGTGGACGCATGATGGTACTGACATAGAAATTGTGGACTCATTCAATTATTTAGGATTCGTTTTAAGCAGTAACGGTTCATTAAGACGCGGCATTAACGCGTTGTCTAGCAAGGCCATAAAATCAATGAAGTCACTATTAACACTCATGAAAAACATCAATATGCCGATAAATATTAAATTTAACTTGTTCGATGCATATGACACATCCATCCTCTGCTACAGTTCTGAGGTATGGGGCTTCTCGTCCGCCGAAGTGGTGGAACTTGTGCACCGTAAATTCATTAAACGAATTCATTAAAGACAACTATAAGCACTCATGGCATAAATGGAGAATCCGGAAGGCAACTGATTATTAACCAAAAAAATGAAAGATTATAAAATACTGGTTCAAACTTGTTTAATGTTAACAGTGATCAAACTAACTCACACATATCTCGATTGTTACTAAAAGGCCTCGAAAACGGAACTAAAAACTGGCTTTATAAAGTTGAAACGTTAAAAGTTAATGAAAGTGGTATCGGAGAAGTATGGATGTACCCCAAAACAGTTAACGTTAAACACTTCACGGTTATGTTTAAAAACAGGATTAAAGACATGTATATTGCTGAATGGCGACAGAGCTTAAACAATAGCCCTACACTGATGCTGCTCAAAGAACTGAAACTCATTTCAATTATCTGAGTACCTATTATTAGTTGAAAACTGTAAACATAGACATATTCTAACAAAGTTGCGTTTGTCATTTCACTGTTTAGAAATAGAATAAGGCAGATATAGGAGTATAAATAGAAATGAACGTATATGTATCAAACGATCAATTGAAGATGTATTCCATTTTACCTTGGAGTGCCCAGTCTATAGCGCTCTTCGTATATAATTGATACCATTTAGATATAGGAACAGGCCTAGCATGTTTAAATTCATTGAACTATTAACATCCGAGAATAGAGTGATGCTTTACAGACTAACTTCACTTTTGGTGAAAGCGTTTGATAAACTTAAGACATTGTTAAATGCTGCAGTACCCTGATATTATTATTATTATTATTATACCACATTTATATAGCACTCTTTTCATGCACTTGTACACGTTCAAAAGTGCTTTACAGAATAAATTGCAAAAATACAAACAAATACGTATACAAAGATAATGCATTCCACATTAACAAAAATCATGAATGAAAACAAGTATAATTTAAAAAAAACAAGATAAAAAAAATAAATGTATCGGTCAGTTAACAAAATATTGTACAAAAAAGTGGGTTTTGAGCAGGCTTTTGAAAGCAGCTAGCGTGTCAGCTTCCCTGATTTTGACAGGAAGAGAGTTAATTTTTATTTATATAATATATAATATATAATATATATTAATATATAGTTATATTAATATAAAGTCGATCATGATGTTAATCTCATCTATTATGCCCTCTATAACACTGCAGATGGTGTATGTTCCCGCGCTTTGTGATAATTGTAATATAATATCATGTACTCTTTGTATTTTGTGACTTACTTGTCGATCGATATGATATATGCATAAGATTTATTCAATAAACTATGTTACGTTATGTTATGTTATGTTATGTTATGTTATTACTCATTTTTCGTATAGATTATTACATAACAAAATCAACATTCAGAAGGCTTGAATCAGGTGATAATATCAGTTTGATAAGTTTTATGGTATTCGCTATTGACAGTGTTTACGCAATTCGATAAAACTGCCGACGGATGTAGTTTTAATTAATGTTCAAGATAGCTCAATGAATGCAGTTCTAAATTTGAAAACAAAATATTTTCCAACAAAATTTAGAATGATTTTATTATGTTTCTTATATACTTGGTCACAAACCTGTGTCTCCTTGTAAAACGTGCAAAAGCTTAAGGAGTTATGTTAGCTTGTTACCAGGGTAAATTCAAATACTTGAACCGCAGCAATGTTTTGTATTTCGTGTAATATGATGTTTTAACTGCTACAATCTCAATTTGGTTTATCTCTGTCTCTTCAAGCTCAATTTTTATCCAGGTTCGAAGAACATGACACTCCACAGGTATTTTATATTGAAAGAAGAAAGAAAATACGGATATTTAACGAGGCTGCGCTTTTGGTGCGTGGCATTCCCTGTTTGATATTTTTCTTTGTTTTCAGTGTATTTTAGTTTCATTGATATCCGTAGAATTATTAGCTTTCTAATATAAGCTTAAAATGTATATGTTGCGGGGCTCGTGTTTCCATGGTAACGCATTTTCCCTCATTTTAAACAACTATGTATAAAAACGGGGTTTACAACGGCTTCAGTACCATTCTGTTAATGACCAACATGAAATATTTGGGTAATATTATTAGCAAAATACCAAGCAGTTTACATGAGACCCTATTTTTCTTAAAATTGAAAGTAACCATGGCAAAAGAGATGTTTAAGATAGCTTATATCTTGATTTTTGTCGTAATTTCTTGCAAAAATATTGAATAAAATCTTTCTTATAAATTTAGCTTTAAAACATATTATTTCTAACGTAAGTTATATTTACGCGTTATTTGCATTTATTCAAACAAATTTCACAACTTAAAATACTTACTGCAGTACCCTTTGTCTGACATTTTTCATGGAAAAATCGTGCGGCATGCTGCTATTATTCTCATGGATATTGTTGAAATGAAAATAAAAAGCCGAAGCTGTGTTCCTTAAATAGACCAGTGTCAACGCATTTGAATTTCACATTTAGATATATAGGTCACAAGCTTTGTTTCCATGGTAACATCAATTTAATTCAAAAAGCCACAATTTTCTTCTGAAATTTGAAGTTTAAAGTAAGTATAAAGCTTAGTTTTAGTATATAAGTAACAAATTATCAACGGAAACTGAAATAAAAGGTATTACAAATCTAACTGCCAGTTTTTCATTTGAAAATGGCCGTAACAAGTAATCTTTCGCCAAACAATATTTAAAATAATACTGGTTACCATCATCCATTTTCTTACATTCCGCATAGTATTTCAATATAACTATACAAAAGAAGCAAAATATTGATTGTTATTCAGAGCAAATGACTCATAAAAATATTTCAACAAATAATGGCTGTTTGAAAATAGTTCAAATAAAAAAATGCATAGAATTACGAACTTTCAAAATAAAAGCTATTAATTTTGCACGGTAACTGACACGTTACGTTATGACGTCAATGACGTCATTTTAAGGCAACATTGTTTTGAAGCGTTTCTGCGGCAATTTATTCATTATTTCTGCAGTATTAAATCATAAAGCATCAGATCGGAGACAGGTTCATGATTTGTTTTCAGAAGAACAGATATACAAACACATTTAGTATGTCGTAAACGTTGTAGTTAATCGTCACGTTAGCTTTCGATTGGGCATGCGCACATACAAATATTAAGGTAACCTACCTCCTTAAGGAGGTAGTATACCTTAACATTTGTATATGTGCATGCCAAACCGGAAGCTAACGTGAGGACTTACGACAAATTAAATGTATTTGTATTAATTTTCCTGAAACAAATTCATTTAACTGTCTCTGATCAGATGCTTAAACATTTAATAACGTTGAAATAATGAATTAATAAACGTAGAAACGCTACAAAACACTGTGGCGTTGAAATGACGTCATCGATGTCATGACGTTACGTGTCAGTTACCACGTTAACTTGAGAGCCTTTGAGCTATTTTAAAACAGCAATTTTTTGTCGACATAATTAAGGAGTCTCGCACTTTGAATAATGATCAATATTTTGCGGTTTTATGTACTTATAATGAAATATTCTGCGGAATAAAAGAAAATGGATAATGATAATGGATGTTTTGGGGAATATAGTTGGATGCAAGGTTACTTATTACACCTTTTACAAATAAAAATTGGACGTTTAGATTAATTTTGTAAAAACTTTTTTCTGTTTGTATGAACAATTTGGCACTTACATGCATATACTAAAACTATACTCTAAAATTCTTCATATTTTTCATATTTCAGGAATCCTGAATTAAATTAATGTTAACATGGAAACAAACTCCGCGACCTACTAGTATATATATTTAAATGTACATTTTAAACAAATTGACACCGGTCTATCTAAGGAACACAGTTTCGGCTTTTTAACTGTATTTCAACACTATTCATGAGAATAAGATTTGTATGTTCAACGATTTTCTATAAAAAGTCTGATGAGGAGTACTGCTTTCAGATTTTTAAGCGATGATATTTGTTTTAATCAAATACAAATAAAACGAACATACTACTTACTTTAAAAGTAAAATGTTTTCGAAGCTACATTAAACAAGAAAGGTAAATTTATTTAATACTTTTATTAGAAGTTTCGATAAAAACGATGAAGATCTCTCTGTTAAATATCTCTGTTGCCATGGCTTCTTTCGGGGCCTTCGTGGCCGAGTGGTTTAAGGCCATTGCTTCAAATCACTCGCCCTTCGCCGATAAAGGATCGAGCCTGCCTAACTCGGGGTGTTGAATTCATTATGCGAAAAAGCCATCTAGCTGGTTTACGAAAAGTCTGTGGTTCTTCCCAGATGCACGCTAGTGATGAAATAATGCACGGAGGGGCATCTAGAGTCTTTCTGCACTATCAAAGCTGGAAAGTCTCCATATGACCTATAATTGTGTCTCTGCGACATAAATCCTTAAACGTTAAGATAACTTTGTAACCATGTAAAGAGAATAACATTAACCTACTATTCCTTTTGTTCTTAAAAAGAATGGCCCTGAAGCCGTCGAAAAAAAACCGTTATCATAAGTATTTGTTTAACAAGAGTGGCAGACTGTCACAAAATACGCACGTCATCGAATTTTGCCTAATTAAAGGGCCGCAAACCAAGAGTGGCTGGTTGCTGAACTTGGCCGAGATATTTTTGCAATAAACATTGTCAGTAAGTTTGGTGACGATCGGATGAAAACTGTTTATTAATATAACTTAGAGAGCGGACAAGGCTAAATTTGCAATATTTTAAGTAATTCAAGGACCATAATCCAAGTATGCCTGGGGGATTTTGCTTGACTGAGATGTTATGCCCACAAAACTTGTCACCAAGTTTGGTGAAGATCGGATGAAAACTGTTCAATTTAGAAGGCGGAAAATGCTAAAATTGTAGATTTTTGAGTAATTCAGGGGCCAAAACTCAAGAGTGCCTGGGGGATTTTGCTGGTTATCGAACTTGGCCGAGATGTTATGCCCACAAACATTGTCACCAAGTTTGATGAAAATCCTATAAAAACTGTGTGACTTAGAGAGCGGACAAGGCTAAATTTGCAGATTTTGAGTAATTCAAGGGCCATAACTCAAGATTGCCTGAAGGGATTTTGCTGATTATCGAACTTGGACGAGATATTATGCCCATAAACACTGTCACCAAGTTTGATGAAGATCCAATGAAAACTGTTTGACTTACAGAGCGAATATGCTTTCAAAGACGGGCGTATAAAATGCGAGAAAATGCGTTACCATGGAAACACGAGCCCCACATGGGCCAAAACTCAAGAGTGCCTATGGGAATTTTGCTGGTTATCGGACTTGGCCGAGATGTTATGCCTACAAACATTGTCACCAAGTTTGATGAAGATCCGATGAAAATGTGTCACTAAGAGATCGGACAAGGCTAAATTTGCAGATTTTGAGTAATTCAAGGGCCATAACTCAAGTGTGCCTGGGGGATTTTGCTGATTATCGAACTTGGCCGAGATATTACATGTATGCCCACAAACACTGTCACCAAGTCTGATGAAGATCCGATGAAAACTGTTTGACCTACAGAGCGGACATGCTTTCAGAGACGGGCGTATAAAAATAAGAGAAAATGCGTTACCATGGAAACACGAGTCCCGCGGCATAGATACATTTTAAGCTTTCATTAGGATGCCAACGCGCATACCAATAAGATGATTTGCTACGAAATACACGGAAAAGTTTAAAAATCCGTAGTTTTCAATATTAAAATTCCTTTGGATGGTAATATGCTTCAAACAATGATGAAAATTGAACTTGAAAGGACAGTGTTAAACGACATTGAAATTGTAGCAGCTAAACTATTTAATAACACGAAGTACAGTAAATTGCTACGGTTCAATTAATTTTAATCAACCTTGGTGATTAGGTATACTACCTCTTTAATATTAAGTTGTTTTAACCCATTCTTACAAAATACGTATGCATTGAAATCGTATAAAACAGAAATGATAATTACCCAACTGCGCATCAATAATCAGCCATACGATAAGTGTAGAAGCTCTATACATTCTTTCTCTGTCCCGCTTTCGGCTCCTGTAAATACGCGTGATTGCATAAATTATTAAATATGGTGATATCATCAACTTTGGTGATTAGATGAAATTAATTTACTATCATTATTAGTCGCCTACTGGTTTAAACCAGTTTTGGTAATTATATGTTTGCACTTCTTCCGTTTGTAAATCCGTCAGCCTCCTATTCTTGCCCGGTCCACATCTCTGCAATCCATCAAAGAATTTTGATGTAAGTTCACAAAAATGTTTATCATTATGAAATAAGCCAGTATTTACAGGGTCTCAGGTCCGTTCAATAACTCTGCCATCCATCAAGGGATTTCAATTTTACTTGGCACATGTGTTTTACTCAACAAGTCAACGATTCTTGCGTAAGACCAAGACCTCTTGCTTAAGGGTCAAGCTAACACACGTTGGATATCCACGTATGCCTACTACTTAAACTTGTCTGCATACTTCAACCGTGGGTTAATTGACCAGCTTTCTGACATTTTATAAAATATTGAATACGTCCAAGCATTTCTATTTATAAGTCCTTACTGGCTGAAAATCAGTTTCGGGGACTATATGATTTCAATTCATATTCCTGCTCAACTTTTGGGTTACATTATACTAATCCAGTCCCTTCTTTATTTCATGTAAACAATTTAGTCGCATTAATTAAGCAATCCCATGATTTGAAAACAAATTTTATAGCCAACTATTCAACTACTTTTTATTCCAAAAACGAAAAATAAAATATATTTATATGTTACACAGCATATTACAAACAAGATCTTTTTGAAAAAAAAAACACCCTCTGAAAATACTCCCGTAAATTTGTTTTCTAGCAATTACGCATTTGTAAACATTTAGTCAACGAATAAAACTTAAACCTGGAAATTCACAATAAAAGTGGTCAATGTAATTAGCAATAACATTGAAACAAAAAGGAAACTGCTACATCCTTTTATGCCTCATACTACCACATTTCGTCATTCACATAGAACCAGATTTGGACTTCTTCACACGTTATACTGAGTTGTCACTTTCTACTGGTATTTGATGTAAACAGTCCTACCAGAGAAGACATTTAGGCTATATGTGGGAAGAGCATTCCTACATCTGGAGATTGTGGGGGTAGTATGTACAGTAAAACACATTGGTTATTTTTTCAGTTTCAAAAACAATTACCCAACTGGCAAATTCAATTTTGGGCCCGTACAAGCTACACTTGGATCTAAATTATCATGTTTACATGGATGGGTGACCGCTCTTGTTTGATTGACCTTTGATACCTTTAAGACCCGGTCGTCTCTTAGTAGCCAAGAATACGATGCAAGCATACATTTATTATACACGACAATTACTCATTTTTGAGAAACAGAAAATTCTCAACACGTAACCGTCATAAATTACAAATTGAATACTGCTTTAAATACCCTATATGAAATGCACAATGGTTACAGTCTTTTAACAAATAGCGATACTTATTTAAATAAAAGCATCTTATCTCATTTTGAAATAAAATGAAGTTAAAATAGGAGCAGGATAGGGTGTAGCTTTAAGAGAGATCTTAATGTCAAATTTGTTTTCTACGGACTGTTTTAGTAAAATAATATGTATTTAAGTATATTGTCAGAATTCAGGTATATTAGTAATATTCAAGGATAGTGTCAATATTCGGGTATACTGTCAGTATTCAGGTATATATTGTCAGTATTCAGGTATTTTGTCAGACGAAATCATCTACTATGTATATTCAATATTTTCACTCGATATTAAAAATTGTTCAAAATGGTAGTCCCCTTACCAGAATGATATCTTAAAATGTCCCTTTCACTTGTTATACTAGATGTATAAATCACCCTTTTTCGTTGTAAACACGTTGAAATGTACTTTACATACAACACACAGCCACTCTGTTCTCTTTTATATGTGTTAATTGTTATCAATTATAATTTATTATGTATTATATAATATTCATTGTCTTATTTTGGAATACAAGATATCTATCTATTTATACATCTATCCATCTATTCATCCATCCATTCTTCCCAGACGGTATTGTGTGTATCAGGGGCCTCCGCACCATCAAAGATGGAAAGTTGCCATATGGCTTGAATAGTGCCGTACGACGTTAAACCCAACAAAATAAATGAAATGAATTAGGTGCATCATTGTTACGCTAAAGACAAATAATGTCTATTCACAAAAAGCTAAGTTAGCCGGGCAAGGGGATTTCTCTCGTTCTGTGTCTCTGATTCAATCGTTTCGTGTTTATATTAGTAGATGATAAATAGCGGCCTGGGTGGCTGCCCTCGTAAAGCGCCTTTTAATATGTTTATCATAAAATGGGCGAATACGTTAATCATCAAAAAGTTTCAAAGGCTCGTTCTACTACACATACCTGGCACATTAAGTTTGAACTATTTTTGAAAAAAAAAACGATATTATAGAATTTAAAAGTCAAGCTGTAGCTTTTTGAATCGATGGTAAAATTTGAGAAAATTGCAAAAATCGAAATTAACGTAATATGACCTTTCCCAAGAATGTCTTCTCTCATGAAGTTCGTATGATTATGCTTATTTTGCTCATTCTGTAACTGTTGTATGTGCTATTTGTTTTCTTACGCAACGAGTTATAGTTAAATGATCACTTTTGTCATCGGCTTATCTAAGATGTCTGCAAGTTTTATGTATACTGGTATACCGGTACCGAATATAAGGTACAGAAAAGACTACCTTGTAGTAACCAAAGAATATATTCACTTCACAAATGAGAGGAATCAGACATACTAAAATATATATACTGAACTTTTGTACATGTTTAAATATATAACATCGCTACTAAGTTTTGTATATGTAGATACTTAGTACAAAAATATATAGACAGAGTTGGCCATTCAATATATCAAATATATAGTTATCTTATTCACACTACTCTTTTTTACTAAATATTCTTTTTGATCATTATAGATACCGATTCATATATCCTTAGGACATTTTCCATTACTCAGAACAAAATATCTTATTCCTTGTATATTTCGGCCGTATCACAGAGCCTTCATCAGCAAAGTGCCTGGTCAGTGTTGCATAGCGTCACGTGACAATTGGTGATCACGTGACACTAGTGTTGTAAACCAAGAAGGACGTCCCATTACACCCCATAGTTTCAAGTATAGGAAGCGTTATGTACCCGATTGCAAGGTATCTGGCTAGCGTCATTGGTCCTCTTGCTGGGACGACTGAGCACCACATCGTGAACAGTATGAATTTTGCTCAGAAAATCAAAGGGTTTGAAGTACCACCTGGGACGTAACTGGTTTCGTATGATGTCTCGGCGTTATTCACAAGCATTCCGTGGAAAGGGCACTAGTGACAGTAAGGGCAACGGAGCAAGGGTACATAGAAAATTGAATTTTTGAACTTCGTCAAATCGCCTAAAGGGTCCTTTTGATGCTGTCTGAAAGTGTCAGTGTATGCCTCGGCTGTAAGATATTTCTGTATTTCAGAGCTGCAGATCTAGACATTTCAGAAATATTTTCAAAATTAATCTCGTGTAATAAATGTTGATTCTACGAAAGCGTGAAAGGGCCATCAGACGCATATACGTTTTAATACATTACAGGTGCGGAAAGTTTATACAGATTTCCTACAGATTTTTGTCTCAAACGTCTGTTTTCGTACAAACGTGTTAAAAATGTCGAAAAACAAACACACACCATTTTAGCAAAAGAAATGATTTTCCGTATCCTTAGGATACCGGGAACTTTTGAAAACATTCAAAGACTGTGACAGTCTGGTTATTTCTAACTTGCTAACAGATGACGAAACCTGTGTGCACATGCTTGAGCCACAGAGAAAGGCTGACCATAAGCAATGGGGGCAAAAAGTCAAAAACGACATACAGTCACTGGTCGATTCTACAAGAACTCTGTACTGAAGAAAGTGAAAAAAGCTTTACAATAAGAAACGTCCAAGCAAAGGATGGTAAGGTGTCCATCTTATACACAACAACGCCTCCTCTCACAAGTGTGAGGTTGTTAAGTCATTTTTGGAAGTTTAAACGATCTGCCTTTTTCACCTGACCTGAGTCCTTTTGACCTTTTTTATTTCCATGGCTTATGAAAATACTTTCTGGAAAGAAATATAAGTTCTTTTGGCAGTGCCATTCATTAACCACTATCTCCAACAGATACCAAAATAATACTATTTATCTGCTTTTCGAAGGTTTGTAATAAAAAAAAATTTGATAATTTTGAAAGACATTCAGTCTGAAGCCAGCTTTAGATCAATTTAAAATACATCCATTTAGTCAGTTTCATGATCAATGTATGTACTCTTGTTAGAAGGCAAAATATCAGTAGCGGTATAAAATAGTATTTATTATACATGTCTAAATCTCTAAATCTAAGATCTAGAATCCTGTTAATATTTTTGAATGTAGATATTCTATATTGTGCTGTTTAATTGTAAAGCGCAATTGAATAATCAATATTTTTTGCGCTATATAAATGCCATGTATTTGTATTTGTATTTGTATTTGATAAAACGTAGCACTTAAGAAATCCGAACCCTCGTATATGAAATTTGATACATTGATGAGACCAAAATAAAACTAAATACGTGGATAAATTCTTGTAGAATAGACCAGTTAATTAGTCAGATACAATTTCTTGTCCTGGTTTAACATTCAATACTTTGTATAAAAGAATGGGTTCTAAATATTTTACAAAATATGTAAAGTATAAACAACCAAACACGTGCTTAAGATCACCTTCATAAATAAACCAGTACTGTAAAAGCTGTTTATCAAGGTCACTAGTTTTCATTCTCGTTTAATCACGCACACTAAGACTTAACAGATATAAATACTTGTGTTAAGAGATGTTTTGTCAACAAGCCAACATTTTTAATTTCCTAAGCCGGGAGTCATTAAATACAGACTTGACTGTGCTTATAAAATATCAGAGCGTTTTATTTGGTACAAGTGTACATAACATGGCAATTTAAAACAAATGACATACTAGTATAACAATGGTAAGTTATATGAAAAAAAGCCATGTAACTCACCAATACCAGGGATAACACGAAAAAGTGGAAAAGATTCCACTTATTCCCATTGTGGTCCCTAATATTGGAGGTATGATACAGAAAGTCGTGTTATAATTAAATATTCGGTGTGAGTATTCAGAAATGAAA
Source organism: Mercenaria mercenaria (assembly GCF_021730395.1). Classification (NCBI taxonomy): domain Eukaryota; kingdom Metazoa; phylum Mollusca; class Bivalvia; order Venerida; family Veneridae; genus Mercenaria; species Mercenaria mercenaria. The sequence goes on along the minus strand of NW_026460223.1, from coordinate 42,865 downwards.
TTGAGATCACATGTATTACATATATTACTATCATTGATAATTATTTTAGTGGAGGTAATGATATTATAAAAATGAATGCATTGATATTATTGATAAGAAATCAATACTGCAATAGAGTAAAAAGTTCATAAGTTACTTTGAGAAAATAACTTTAAACTAAGAACTCACATAATACAACATATTGAAAAATTTAAATACTAATTGAGAGTGACTAGAATGAAATCAACTGGCCATAAGGTGGGCTTTGACGGCATGCTTTAATGTATGGGAAGATTCAATACCCCTAAGATGTTGAGGGAGACTGTTCCACAAAATAACACAAATAGTATATCTTTAATGTTTAGTCTGACAATATAAAATTTAAACTTGATTAATATATAATACAGAATTCGATCGAATGAACTACCATACTTTATGGCTGAGAAACATTTAAAAGTGTTGATCTTACATATAAAATGATGATAAAGATACTATAGTTAAAGAAATAAATATTTTTACTGTACATCAATATTCGAAATATTTCTATTAAGATGATTTGCCAAAAGAAATGGTCATTAGGCAACACATTTGTATGATTGATTTTAACGTATCTTTGTTCAGGGAACTGTAGACATGTATGATCTTTTTACAATTGAAATACGTAATTGAAAGATTGCTTCATCTAATGAATATGTACATTACTTAAACCATTGTCTATTAGTACTCCCTCAGCAGGAGAAGACATATCAATGTTAGATTATCTTAACAGTTCAACTTACCTTTATTTAAAGAAATAGAAGACATGAAATGGATGTACTACTTCCAGTAAGTAATTTACTTAACTCCATATTCGTTTTGTTATATCTAAATAAAATGGATACTTTTACGAAATCTTTAGTTGTTACCAAATGTAGTCTTTAGATTATGTTTATATATGTACGTTGAACAGATACAATGATGTAGCATCTGCTATTAAGCAATACGTTGCAATATTGTTAGTCATATAACGGCGGACAGTTAACCTAACCAGTGTTCCCGGATTCTGTACCAGTACAAACCTGTTCTCCGCAAGTAACTGCTAACTTCCCCACATGAATTATCAGAGGTGAAGGACGAATGATTTCAGACACAATGGCTTTTATCAAATCGTCACGGAGAACATACGCCCCGCCCGAGGATCGAACTCGCGACCCCGCTATCCGTAGACCAACGCTCTCCCTACTGAGCTAGGCGGGCGGGCTTGTTATAATGTTGTTAAAGAATTGTCAGTTAACCTAGGTGACGTCAATAATATTATAATTGTATATCCTCATAATAACTGAACTCTGAATCACAGACACTTGGTGACAGGACCATCTCCACCCACCCACTTTTCGCCGCCCCTGCCTAAGTTTAGCAAATATTTTTAGCTCACCTGAGCCAAAGGCTCAGAGTGAGCTATTTTGATCGCTCACCATTCGGCGTCCGTCCGGCGTCCGTCCGTCGTCCGTCCACACTTTCCTTTAAACAACATCTCCTCCTAAACCGCCAAGCCAATTTTAATGAAATTTCACAGGGATGATTCTTTGATGGTCTTCTTTAAAAATTATTCAAAAAATTGAATTCCATGCAGAACTCTGGTTACCATGGCAACCGAAAGGAAAAACTTTAAAAATATTCTTGTCCAAACCCACAAGGCCTAGAGCTTTGATATTTGGTATGTAGCATCATCTAGTGGGCCTCTACCAAGATTGTTCAAATTATCTCCCTAGAGTGAAATATGGCCCCGACCCAGGGGTCACATGGTTTATATAGACTTATATAGGGAAAAACTTCTTGTCCGAAACCATAAGGCTTAGGGCTTTTATATTTAGTATGTAACATCATCTAGTGGGCCTGTACCAAGATTGTTCAAATGATCCCCCTTGGATATAATATGGCCCAGCCCTGGGAGGGGGTCACATTGTTTCTATAGACGTACATAGGGAAAAACTTGGAAAATCTTCCCGTCAAAAACAAAAGGGCCTAGGGCTTTGATATTTGGTATGTCACATCATATAGTGGGCTTTCACCTAGATTGTTCAAAAGATCCCCGTAGGATGAAATATGGCCCCGCCCAGAGTTGGGGGGGGGGTGTGGGGGGGGGGTCACATGGTTTATATAGACTTGTATAGGAATTATTTTTTTTAATCTTCTTGTCTGAAATCACAAGACCTAGGCTTTTGATATTTGGTATGTAGCATTGCCTTGTGGTCCTCTACCAAGATTGTTCATATTTTTCCCCTGGGGCGAAAAGAGGTCCTGCCCTGGGGGTCCCAAGTTTTACATAGACTAATATAGGAAAAAACTTTAAAAATCTATTTGACTGAAAGTTCAAGGCCTATGCCTTTGATATTTTGTATGTATCATTGCCTAGTTGATCTCGAACAAGTTTGTTCGAATAATGCCACTGGGGTGAAAAGAGGCCCAGCCCACGGGGTCACTTGATATATGAGTTATATAGGAAAAAATACTTCAAAAATTATCAGATTATATTTCCTAGACTGTTTAATTATATTTATCTGATGACCCAGAGTGATAAGGGTCATCTGACTGTGACCTTGACCTACTGACTTACTTTCTTGTTTTTTTAGATACAGCTTTGAAACTTGGATGACATGTACAGTTTTGCACACTAATCTTAAGACTGACTACTTGTTTTTGAAGCTTTAGCAAAGAATATTGTTGTTCAAGCAAGCAATTCAACTCAGGTGAGCGATATAGGGCCACCATGGCCTTCTTGTTTAGCATTTTAATATGTTTCATGTGTACTGAACATATCTGACGATCATAAAATGTATTTTGTAACATTTTAGCGTGTTTTTAAAAAAGTGTATTTTACTATCGGTTCTCTTATTAATACAAGATTTGCAACAAGTGAAACATACACTGGGAACACTTGCTTGCCGCCTGAACCCCTACTTTGCACTGTGCGTGTGATAAACCGGGTACAAAAATTAATACGCTTACGACTATATTATTCCGGATCATCACTTCCCATGATAAAAGTCCAAGTTTGGTACCCGTGTACGCTATGCGCTGTGCAAAGCAGGGATCTATTCGCAGGGAAGTGTGCCATACAAGTAAGACTGATTGCTTTATTGGAGAGGTCTATCAAGACCTCTCCATATTGTTGGCTTTCAAACTATTAGAATTCAGACTAATCTACTAATATTACGGCGTTAGATTTCACTTTCTAGCGCAAATTACGGTGAGCCAGTCTAAAATGGTACAATGCGCTTGCGCACAAGTAAGTTTTAAAATCCTCTAAGACAAAAATACATGTTCGTTTTAAATAAAGAAATATGGTGTAATACTGTTGTTATAAATGTTGGAAACGGTTCAGTTATTAACAGAACAAATATAGATATATATATTAACTATTCTTTGTTCGCAGTTTTCAAAGTTATGCATATGAATTGAATCACGTTAAAATGTATTTCGTTCAATTAAATGAACTTATTGTTTAACTGGCGGGTTCGTTTGCCCCTTTCGGAAGATCTTCCGGAATAAGAAGAGTTCTTCTGAGCTTCTGTGTCTTCCACCCGATAGTCGGAGATGTTAATCACGTGATCAAAACAAGGTGGCAATTGGACATATATACCTTACAAACTGAGTTATAAACTAGGACAAATAAAATATTTGGAATTTCTTTTTCAAATAGCACATAAACAATAAAAATCTCTGAAAAAAATACATTTAAAAAAAGAATAATATATTTTCCTCTTCCGACAGACGTTTGTTCGATTGGTATTTTCTTCTAAGCTTTTCTAAAGCTTCTCGGAAGCTATTCTCTTGGGCCCAAACGTACGGGGCAGTTGACAAATAAGCCTGTCAGGTGAGGTTCTCGCATAAATGGTAAGATGCTAGTTTTGCAGCTTTCACCAGGGCCAAGTTTAGTGTACAATTATTGCAGTGGTAGCTTTTGAACATTTTTAAATGAAATTCAGTATTAACTAGGAAATGCTTGGGTCCCTAGTAGGTCAAAGTGACCTGCAGCAGGGAAACTCGTCTAAAGCACAACCTATCATATAACCAGAGACAATAATTAGATAACAATTGTTATCTATGTGTCTGATATAACTTTAAAAGGAGCAACACTGGACCTTTCCTAGGTTTCTTTTTTAAAAGAAGCCTACTTGTGATAATTTGTGATTTCTCGTCGGAACCCGAACGTCAATTGTCAAGACTGGTTTTATTTGACAGAATGGTAACAGAACCGTAGATTGATACCAGGGATTCATAGGTATTTAAAAGCTAAATCGACTTATGTTTTCTACTTTCAGTTTTACTGTTGCAAATCTTTAAGTATTAAGAACAGTGATGGTAAAAATGCATTTTTTTTAAACACGTCTATGCTCTGAATTAAAGTATGAGATAAATATATCTATAATATATAATTGAAATTTGCTATATGGACAAAATTGTATTGACGATTGACTTTTCATATACTAGTACTGGTTCTCGGTAAAATCTAGCTAAGATTCGATATTACAATAATAGTTAATAACCGAATAGTTCACGAATAGGAAGTTTCCAATTGGCGAAGCTTTTAACTTTAGAAATGAAAATGTTGTATGTGGTACCATGTGTCTCTTTTGCACCGGACAGTTTCAAAGAAACAAGTGCAAAATGGAGATTTTGCTCCCCGAACAAGAAGCTAGTTATTGGTACAGTAGTTAGTATCAAGTTTCTCGTACGGGACATTTGGAAAACTGCACAGATAGTTTCCAGAACGTAAAACTTCACTTAAGAGCATTTAGGTCTTCTGTGAATTCTTTCGTCCTTATGTCAGGCAGATCATGTTCGTTCCATATTTCTAACTGACAACTCTTCTTTAGATATGTAACTTAGTATAAATGGAGAAAACGTACAAAAGAAAAAAATTATATCTGTTTTTAAATCTCTATTGACATTAATTAAACTTCACCTAAAATTCCTGAAGACAATGAGAGGAAGTATCGAATTCCCTTCCCTTTTGTTAATAAATGCGTCCGTATGTCATCCGGAAAATAACTTTGAAGCCTTTATAGAATAAAGATCTAAAGACCGTAATGAATACTAATTTACATATTGCTAATGTTTATAAATATCTATAAAGGTGATACAGTTTCTCTCACCCGTCGTTTATTTGATTTGCTTACAGTTAGCGGTTAACTTCTTCTCAAGTTACCTGTTTGTATGGTTTGACTTTATATATGGCATAACAGTAAAATCATATTGGCTAAGACATCTTATTATCTTTAAATACACAGAGGAGAAAAGAAAACGCCTTGTTCGAACTCTCGTACAATATTTTGTTAACCCTGATTCATAATTTAAAAAAAAATTCATTGCAAATCTGATGATTTAAAAGAATTGATGGTTAATTAGACAGCATTCCATGGTTGCATTATGCTTCAAATATTGAATTTCAATAGACTGGTCAGAGGAATTTCACTGACACAAAACCTCTGAAAATATGTTCCTATAGTTTGCTTGATATTTGTCTTTTTTTCGTTGATATAAATTATATTGCACAAAGTACGAAGAAGGAAATAATTAAACGTGTTTGCTTCGGAGATGTTTAAATGAAAACTCATTGTCCGACTCAATTGTGTAAAATTGTGTAAAAAAATATATCTTTATGATTTCGCTTATCCTTTGTACCTTTTACGCAATCACTATTACTTTTAATCGGTTCGGGATTTCCGGAGTTTCCCGAAAGCGAAGGGAATATCTATGCAGATGACGCGTTTGCCAAAATAGTAGACGTAAACAGAGACTTTGTGATCTTCAGATAAAATTTAATGTCTAAGCCCAAGACAGTTTATGTTTAGATCATCATTATTTATCAGTTATATTAGTTCTTTTTTCTTTTCCTAGATTTTAAATACGTCTTACCATCACATATTTTGGCACTGCAAATGCATAGTGAAAGAAACACAAGAAGACATATACAGGATCTTTCATTTAAAAAAATGATACACACAAAGATGAAGTTGTGTGTTCTGAGATAAATACACCTTGATTATTTGTCGAATTGGTTTGTTTAGAACAATCATCAAACTATCAATATAAAAAAGAAAGTCCTCCTCAGTCAAAACTTATACATTACAATCCTCACAACTAGAGTTATTAATGAATCAAAATGTATGCAGGTAGTACTAATTCAAATTGTTTATCCAAGATAAGATATTCTTGATTTTCGAACTGGGCATAAATGTATCTGATGAAATAGGTCATTATTTGAAATATGGATAATTACACAGCATCTTATATTTATTATTTTAAATTTATTATTACGTCGAAATTGTTGAAATATTCTAATATTTCGAATTGGTACAATATATTACAGTACTCTAACTGTTTTTTCTTGGTTAGTTATCGCTTGCTTGTTACATTTAATGCTCTTTATGGGATATAATCTAAAAAGCGTACTAGGGGGTTATAAACGATAGAACTGTGGGCTGATAGCGAGTATTTTGCACTTCTATATGACACTGTACACTATAAACTATTAAAAGGTAGATCTGATGACAGCCTATTAAAATTCATCTTTCTGTTCTTAAACATATATAATCGGATTTCCAAAATTACTACATTTGTATTTTTATTTCCAGCCATTTATTTCTATTTGAACCAATCAGACGAATCGTTTCAAGCGTTTGGCGCAAGATTTAGATTTAGATTTTATTGAAAGCCTTGGCCTCTTAGAAGTATCGGGCTAAAACAACGTAACAATTAACACAAATAGCAAGAAATGTCAAACTAAGAGATAATAAACAATCAACTGACAGGAATGAAAGTACAATGCTTATATTATACAGTATACATAGACATTTGAGCCAACTCAACCTCATTAATATAGTAGAAAAGCGTTAATCAAATTTGTGTATAATGTGTTTACAAAAGACTGCTAGCTTTACAAGTGTGTTTCTTTCATTATTATTCATCAACATTGAAAACTTGATAGTATTTGGATTAGTAACAAATCTTTTCGAAATGTATTTTTTTTTCTTTCTTATTTGAAATAGTCACAACAAAACAGAAAGTGAAATTCATCACCTAATGAATTCCTATTACAAAGATTACAAGTTCTTTGATCCCTAAAAATACTGTGAAATATGCCCTTTTCATCTGGGAGCTTATGATTAACACATCTGTAGGAAACAAAGCTTTGGCTAAATTATTAGGTAAAATGTCTAAATATTTTTCGAAAACAAAATAATCTGTAAACATTATATAAATGAAATATTTACTTGAATAAAAATATTACTATGCCAGTTTTGCATATATATATCTTTGGGCCAAGTTATCCCATTTTTCTTAAAAATATTGCAGGAAAGTTCGCAGTATTATTCAACCAGTAGTTTGGTAAACCAACAGAGTCCAACAAATGATGAACACACTTTAGTCAAGGAAGTTTAAGATCATTTTCACAATAAAGCTTATATGGGGTATCATACAATGTATGACAATTTTTTCCTGGTTTATTATTCAAAATTTTATTCCAATAACGAAGAACACGACATTTAATATGAACAGGTACAGGTAGAGCACCAAGGTCACAACATGCAGTTTGTTGTACTTTGTTTTGCATAAAGAATAAGTTAATAAAATTTAAATTGAAATTTATCAATTGTATCTATATTTTCAATACCCCCATACCTCACTACCATACAATTATATACTTTTACATTTACATCCGAATCGCTCAATGTTTATGTTACAATATTGGATAATAAATCTAAAAAATAGGGATATATTTTCTATCAACAGTATTACTGAGTAATTTTTGCCAAAGTGCCGTTCTACTGATACTGTCAAACGCTTTTCTATAGTCATTAAAAGAACAAAACATTTTTTTCCTTTTGGTAGGTATAAATCAATCAACAGTCAAGGCGTAATTTTTCCTAAATTTGAAAAAAAGGTTTACCGAAACAAGTTAAAATTGTGATGACCCGATAATTATCTGGATCACTTATATTTCTTTTATCTTTATAAATGGGTAAAATGATCCCCTTTCTCCAATAATATTTTCAGAAACAGTTTTCAGATATTCATTTAGTACATTATCAAAGGAAGAAGTGGCTTTATTATTTTTCAGTGAACTTATAGCTTTGCGGATTTCTGATACAGTGAAAGGTTTATCAAGTTCAATACCATTATTACTAATATTAGATAAGTCAATATCGTCGGAATCATTTTGCACTCAATTTTCATTTAATTTATTAAATGCTCATGAAACGCCTCAGTAGTAACTTTATTAATGATATCCTTCTTATTAGTTAAATATCTATTGAGTAAACTCCAATAAGATTTTGGATCCTTGTTTTTAAACCGTTAATTTTATTAACAATGAATTTCTGAAAATCTTTAAAATTCTTATTGATTTCCTATTTATATCTCCTACTACTTCTAACTAGAATATCTGTATTGTCTGCTGAAGGTTTATTATCATACATAATTTTATAATTTAGATATTTAACTCTTGCATTTTTACAGTCTTTATCAAACCATGGTTTTGAGTGCCTTTTAGGTTTTTTCTGAGTACAAGATCACAACCTTTTGCTAACATTCTGTTAACATTTTGAAACTTTTTGTAATAAGTCATTTACAACATCTACATCAAAATGACGGTTTTCAAACCATTTTTTAATTCAGCTAACACATCTGTAACCGAATTTTGATCCGATTTATTTTTATAATCTGTACTCGAATATGAGTTCCAGGATGGGGATGAGTGAGTTGGGTTTTACAGCGAATCGGCACAAAATGGTCATATATCGCCGAGGAGAAGCCACATTGCAAACGCCAACTGTAAAACATAAACATTAATGCAAAAATGTAAAACATACCTAAAAACATGAATGTAAAAATGTAAAGCACACTGCATAATGTAAAGCATACCTAAAGTCATCCATGTAAAAATGTAAAGCATATCTAAAATCAGTTATGTAAAAATGTATATACGTATGTGTTAACATATCAGCTGCAAACATAATAATATTGCAAAAGATGTAAATAAAAATATGAAATGTTAGATTTTTTGATAAATTCCTATCTGCTTTAAAAACGATAACATATTTCCGATTGAAACGTTTTCAGATAATTCTTTCAAAGATTGACTGCGCTGTGTAGCAAAGTCCACACAGTCGATTAAAATATGTTTAATAGTTAGCGGTGTTTGACATGGTACACATTCCGGTTGATCTTCTTTATTCAAAAGATAAGAATGAGTCAAACGGGTACGACCTATTCGACAGCGAGAAAGAACAACGGGTATTTTGTACCATTTAGAAAAAGCTCAGGGTCATAATGATGTTTCAGTAATTGACAAAAGTGGACACACTGAGTTTTCGATTTGTAAAATTTAAACCAATTTTCTATGGCCCAAGTCTGAACTTTATTCAAACACTGTTGTAATTGGCGTTCAATCGTACGCATATTTTTTGAACGATAACATATCAAAAAATCTCAACGTATAATGAACAGTCTGTCCCTGGTAACATAATATTATTAATTGTTATGCTAAAAAGTGTGACAGGTAAAATAGAACCTTGTGGAACTCCCTGTTTTTGCTCAAAAGAGTCAGAAAGGCTATCACCAACACGTACTTTAAGACTTCGATCAGATAAAAATTGTGATATAAATGTTGTCAGACGACCTTTTAAACCTATGTCGTTAAGATCGTTCATAATACCATATTTCCATGTAGTGTCATAAGCTTTTTCTAAATCGAAAAAGACAGATATTAGATGCTCTTTTTTAATAAATGCATCACGAATAAAATTTTCCAGTTGAACAAGATGATCAGTTGTGCTGCGTTGTTTGCGAAAGGCGCTTTGAAAGTTTGTAATTAATCCTTGCGATTCGAGATACCAAACTAGTCTAGAATTGATCATACGTTCTACAGTTTTACATCAACAGCTAGTAAGGGCTATCGGTCTCTAATTATTTGGGTTCGTGCTATCTTTCCGGGTTTTTGTATGGGAATAACAATAGCTTCTCTCCAGGAGTCTGGAAAAATACCAGTTTTCCATGTAATATTGTAGATTTCAAGGAGAAGGTCTAATGATTCTTGTGGTAAGTGTTTTATAAGTCGGTAATGTATTTGGTCTGGACCAGCTGCAGTATCATGACATTAGTCTAGAGAGTCCAGTAACTCTGTGATCGAAAAAGGTTTATTATAATCTTCCTCATTATTTCAATCAAAATTCAGAGGTTTGCTTTCTTTAGTTAATTTAATGTTTTGGAAACTTTGGTCATAATTATGTGATGAAGAGTTTTTTTTTAAAAAAAAGAAGCTTCACCAAGAGTATTAGCAATTTCCTCTTTGGTAGATGCAATAGACTGGTCTGATTGTTTAAGATGAGAAACAATCGGAGTTTTTTCTTTTCCACTTAATTTACGAATCATTTCCCAGACTTTTTTAACCGATGACCTAGAATTAAATTTAGAAACGTCTGAATGCCAGGACATTTTCATTGCTTGTTTTATAGTTCTGTGAGCTTTTGCTCTAAGAACCTTAACTGATTGTAGATTGTCTTTTGTCGGTCCAATATAAAAGAATTTGAACTACGTTTTCGAATAGCGTTCTTACGATCATCATTATACCATGGTTTATTTTTCGGCGACGCCGTCTAAATTTGTTTTCGTTACCTATGCCACATGACTTCAGTTTACAAATCAAACTACTTGATAACGCATTATAGATAATTTATCAAAATGGAAGATTTATGCAACACTCTTCCTTATTGGACGAGAGTGTCAATTTCTTTCACTCTGTTGATTGTGCTACGCTGAGTGAAATGTAGACAAAGCGTTTATCCTAAACGACGCTGTTCACAGTTTTAAAGCTAACTTTGGCTCAGTATATTTAGCAAGAATATTGATATATCTCAAAATGATAAGTAAGTTTAATAAATATGATAAAAACCTGTTCAAATACCAACATATATCAAATTAAAGAAAGAGCTGAATACGGTCTGTGTATCACATGAATAAGGGTGTGATAAGAGTCTTTTATGTAGAGAAGTGCTTTTTAAAAGATTTTCCTTGTTACAATTGTCGTTTGTATATGAAAAGGTTTCTTGCTTTTGTGACTTATTCAGATTGCATATTAAAATGAGTACTTGTTTGCTTTGATATATTTGTTATAAATTATTTAACTGATTTATTATATATGAATATTTTTCTTTAGTATGGTATGCAAATACTGAACTCAGTTGAAATCTGCTTCATTATATATATGCTATATAATCACTGAATCTCATTACACTGAAATGAAGGTACGCTGCGTACAGTTTATCTATGTGATATGACTACGGTCAAACTTTGTTTATGAAACAGAAATATTGAAATAATTACAATTGTATGTTTTGCTTGACCTTCATTTTTTTATAGGCGTGACGTCATTGTCCAAAGATTCATGAATAGCGAATATGCATTTGTTAAAGCGGGATCAGTTGGCCTATTTTAGAAATAAATAAAAATAATAAATAAAAAAATCCTTTAATTGATTTTTTTTCTCATGTATTCAAATCAAACTTGATTTGTAGCATCTTTATTAGACCTGCAACCAACTTTGTTCAGCTGGGACATTTGACCCCTTTTAGGGGCTGCTAGAGCTAAAACTAGAAATGCCTTTATACAGCGTCTCATGAACAGCTTGGTGGATCTTTGTCATAATTGGTCTGGAGCATCATTATAAGGTCCTCTTCCAAATTTTATATAAGAACTTGGGCCCTATTAGGGACCACTATAGCTAAAAGTAGATATGCCTGTCTTCGCATTAACCACTAAAATGTAATGGATGTTTATCAAACTCGATGTGTAACAATATCGTAAGGTCTCCTGCTATTTTGTTACAAATGGGGATAGGGACCAATTTAGCTAAAAATATAAACACGTTTAATGACCTCTTCTCATGAACCGCTTCATGAATCTTCATCAAACTACTGCTGTAATTATTTGTCTAAGGATAAACGAAACAAAATTGCAACCCTACGAAACCTTTGCGAAAAAATTAAAGAGAACCATTTAAATTGTTAAAGTGCGGTGTTTAGTTTTGCAATTTGAAAAATGTTAGATAAAAGATGAATGTTAGATGAAAAATTCATAAACTTCTTTGCTTATTACAATTCGCCGACCATCATTTTTAAAGATATTTCTTGTTTGATTTATCATTTCTTGAAGTTTTTGGAATGGACTTGTCTGCAATATCTGATAAAATAACAGAAACCGATCAATAGGATAAAAAATTGGTGAAATTCTCCAAAGACAAATCATTTTTGTATAAAGACTGATATTGCTGCCAGTCAGCTTTATTAAATCATCTGACGTTTGTTGAACAATACTTGATAAGATAATCGGGAAATGATCACTCCCATGTAAGTCATCTAACACTCTCCATGCGAAGTCAAGAAAAAGAGAAGAGTAGTGTCCCGTAGCAGGATGAAGATATGTTTTGGATTTATCATTCAGTAAGCAATGAGAATTTCTTTCAATAAAGGTTTCAATAATTTGACCTCAGTATTGCTACCAGAACAGCAACAAAACTCGTGATGACCATTTAAATCTCTAAACAGAATAAAAGGTTGCGGTAGTTGATTGATTAGGTTGTCAATGTCTTCAATATTATGTGCGTGTGTGTTCGGGTTTAACGTCTTTCTCAACGATTAGGTTTAAATTTAGGAGGTATATATATTGAACAAAATGTAATAGGTCGATACATAGTTACATGTAATGCAACAGACTGAATAGTAGTATTAAAAACAATTTCTCTATGCAGGCTTGAATTATTTATTAAAATTGATGCGCCACTAGAAGCCCTCTCTGAACTTTTATTTATAAAAATATACGTTGAATGAGTTCCAGGATGGATTTACATTTTCATTATAAACAATATAATTATTTTTATCTCTAATAGTATTTAGATACTTATTCTCATGTGTTTCTTTAAGCTTTATTATTAGAAATTAAACAAAAACGTACGCGAGACTCTTAAATTGAAAACTGGAATCCCAGGTTAAATATAGATTTTTTAATCTTCTACCTTCACTTTCAAAATGTTGAAAGCAGGGTTCTGATTGGTGAACGTCAGCCTCTATAGCCTATCCCCAGATCTAAGGCTTAGCATTAATAGGAGATGATTTTAATCATATTGATTAGAACACAAGTTTTATAACATATCCGAGTCATGAATCGAACCCGAGTCGCCACGGCAATAAACATTATCATGTTGTAATGGACAATGCACCACAATTTATTGTTTTGTTAACTTATAATCATTAATTATTCTCTTATTTCTTATTGTCGTCCGATCAAAAGATCCAAAAATCAGTACTAAGTTTAATTATCTCATAATTATATCGTATTATTGTGTTATAGAAATAATGGTGGTAAGAACGAATAAATCTATGTATAAGCATATAAATACAAAATACATATGCTTTCAATAGCCTTTATTCAGACGTAAGACACTTTAATTAAACATCAAAAAGAAAGTATGTTAAGAATAAATGATGAAACTTATCTCACTGTATGCTTAAACTAGAACGCACTAAACCTTTACATAGTTTATGTGCTTTTAACAATAAGTAAAAAAAAAGAGTCTAGGTAGATACCGTTAAGTTATTTTAGTTATACCAAAAAAAACAAGCTTCAGCAAGTCGATCCAAAAATAAAGTTATCTTAAAGAAAACGGGTACAAAAATTAATTGATATTGTATATGAAACAAAGAAGGATTAAATGACTGACCTTCTGCCAATTCAGATAGTCCGATATGATAAAAGCATATGGTTGACGCACAAGTGCTGCAAGAAGAAAGAAATCATGAGCAGATACAGGAATTTAACAATCGGTTGAAAAACAACGTACGAGTTTCGGTTGGCTGTGTTTTGACATTGCTTAACAATCTTAAACTTTGTATCGAAAATAACGCCAACCTTCGATTAGATTTTAATTTAGATTTCTTTACCTCGTTAGTATAGATACTTGCATAGATGCAACTATTAATAATCTGTGGCAATTTATAAGGATTACATGTCATTACAGAGATTTATACCTGTTTATTTGTTCCTTGTTTACAACTTTAAAATCCTTTATCATGACACTTTAAGTAAACATTTGCCGGTGCATGTGCATAAAGTCGATTGTGACCGTTATTTATAATCAACTGTCAATTGCCTACACTTGAATGTTTACGTACAAAGAATAAAGTTGATTAAGTCTGTTTGTTATGACAATGCAAAACATTATAACGACAGGAATGCGTTGTATCATACCATTTTCCCGGTAGGTTTCCGTTTATTGTCTGTCACAAGTTCAAATGAGTCTCCTCCTACACCGAACCCTATTCCTAGGTGAACAATTCGTAAAAAATACTCATTGAGTAATGCCCACTAAGTAGCACTCAAAGCCAAGTGATAAAATAACTGTCAAGTGTGTAGAGTGGGCAGACCAATGCTCGGTGTTAAAACTACATATTTTTAATCTAAAAAATGATTTAACATTAACTTACCGTATTTCTTTATCGCCAGTTTGTAGAACAATCTTCGAGTATTCGACCATATTGTTTACATATTTCTAGTCACATGGTGACGTAATAGGTGGAAGCTAAATATAGTTCCAGTAAAACTGGTGCAGTTCGTGTGGCATTATACCAACATTCGGCGTACGGCGTATTAACCTGCAGGTTGTAATTTTGAACTATTTATGCATTAAAGTGAAGTATAAGACATATCTAACAAAAGACAATAGTTATATTGATTAACTATTTTTAAGTACATAAACATGTACGTAAATTACCCCTATCTCTATTCTGCATCTATATTGAATAAACACATTTTGTACAACAATTATCTCAAGGAATTCATTTGACGATAATTTGTCATAATTATGTGAGTCTAACTACATGAAATCAATAACTGATGATAGTTGATGAAATATTTCCATCATTATATTCAGCATTACATTGCTTATTTAACAGCGTAAAGTCAAAATGTCATAAATGATGATATATTCAATATAGTGCGTATTTATTCTTTTGTGTTTCTACAGGTATCAACATCTGTCTGCTCTGAAGATGGAAGGCATTCATAGTGATACCTTGCGTCGCACCTATCACATCCAACCCACTGCAATGCCCTGCTGGTCATACATACTTCGCAGACACCATCATCAGACATAGCATCTACCGAGAGGGTAGTATTAACTGATAAAGGATCTGTATTTAGGGAAGAAGCTTCTTTATAAGTAGCGAGTGATTTAACAGACCTAGCAGCGGACAGTGACTTTTTCCTGTTTGTTTCAATGACTGATTCAGAGACAGATTTAGAAACGACCAACCTTGCTTTGTCATACGTGGTCCTACTTTTCTTAGATTCTACTACAGGTGGTTTAATAAAAAATTTGGCAAGTCTTTCTGGTATCATGCCAATATTGACAAGCATATTAGGGGCATCACTGCTAACTATGTGATTTTTCACCCTTGTCTAAGGCGTTTTGATTACCTCATGTGGAGTTCAATGCCTTCTTTCCAGTCAAAAGACCTGCAAGAGGCTTCACAGAGGACTTATTATAAGGGTATATACCTGTGGCTGAAAAGGAAGCAGCAACAGTTGTAGGTGTAATTCTGTTCATGGCCTGGTGTAATACCTTTGAAAAAAAGTGTCGAGGTAAAGATCTAGACATAATATAACCAAGGCCAGATATAATTTCACTGACCTTAGCTTTCAAAACATGGAAATATCCAACAACAAAAGGTTGCAGTAGGTGAGATGTATGGGAGGGAAAATGAAGTAGATCGATTCCATTTTCAATTGCCAAATTCATAACCCTACCTGACACATGAGATAAATGAGTAGACATGGACGTCTTTTGCCACATGACTTTAAACAATTTTGTGCTCAAACAATTTGCAAAACAAATCTGTGTTAATAAAACCAGACTCAGATGTCTCGAACAGCCAGTTGTCTGGCAATTCGTCAGAGAATGAAGCTCTGGGAAGATTCTTGGAAAAATGATAAGGGGTGGTAGGGTCTGACCTGAGGCTGACACGGCTGAATTACCAGTATTTTGACCAGACAGAGATAATTATACATTGAACGCTTATCTAACACCTTTCTGGACAACAACAGAGTTGTCTGCATTAGAAATGCTTCCACTGTACCCAGTTTCTTCGCAAGTGAAAATTCTTGTTGGATCATTATGAAGTGATAAGCGTTTTAGAGTATTATCAAGTAAGTCATAATATTGTTCTAACTGATCAGAAGTGATAGCTGTCCTTGCTCTGTCAAGGCTATGTGCACGTCTTACACTAAGTTCAGGGTGCCTTTTAAAAATGTCTTCAGCCATTTATCAGAAGGTCCTCTCATGGTATATCACGATATCCCTGCCGGACTCCTTTATCAGTTCACATGTTCCTTACCATCATTTTAGACAATGGAAATCCCCGTTCACACATATAAACTAAATAAGATACAAGACTATTCTCTTTCTCAGTCGTGATATTTCTAGGACGACCAAATGATGTTGTGACACCTCTGTATCGACCTGTGTCAGTGTCTTTCAGAGTAGACTGGGGAATACCAAACATACGAGAAACCTTGTATGCAGATTTTCCTTTGTTGATACCAGAAACAGCTTTTGCAATCTGGCTACTGTTATGCACCTTTTGTTGGCGTGGCATGACTTAAACAGAAAACAGGCGAAATTTAAGGCCCACATGACACAGCCTACCGTAGATCTACAGGCAGTTAATTTTAGATTTAGATTTAAAAGTAACAGTTATTAGCTTGATAGCGAAACATTCTGTGCTAAACTTACAAAACGTGTTTTTGGAAATCTATTCACAACTGCCATTAGTCTACATAGTATATCAATTACTTGAACAGCATAAACTCCGGAAAAGTGAAATACAGTGGGTCCGTATAAAATAATACTATGATAATGATTTATAGCTTAAAATATGTAATATAAAAAAAATAAATTATTAAACAGAAAAATGCTTTTTACAACATTCCACCCGCAAGCTACTTCTTTGATACCTGATTTACCAGGAAATCTGTTTTAATACGAGTATAAACACAAATCCGAACGGGATAAAGCTTGCTTCGTCTGCTCTACTGTAATCACGTGACCATATCGGAAAAGCACTTGAATAAAATCACGCGTGATGTAAACAAACGAAATGGAAACCACAAGAGATGATATTGTAAATATTTATTGAGAAATTCCCAGAGAAACGTAATATACGCCGAGAACTGGTATGCGCCCAGCATTGGTCTGTCCACTGTTGTATTACTAACAACGCTATTAGCACCGTCTAATATTTTGTGCAGTGACAAGTATACTCACTTCGGCATATTTCTGTCGTCAAGTCATAAAGTAATAAATGTCATCTTAATATGCTATTGAATTGCACGTATTACTAACAAAATTACTCCTGTAGGAATCTGTCACGGTGCTACAAAGATCTACAGTACACAGAATTAAGACATATACATATTGGAAATAATCTGTTCAATTCAGAATATCAAATGTTTTCGTACTTTATATACAAACTTATGGCGCTGAATAAGTGATGTGTGAAAATCGTCAAAGAAAAAACTAAGTCAACTTATTATTAATCTCGATAATTATTTTGTACTACTGGCTTTTATTTCATTATAGCAGTATGATAAAAACAAACAAAAAAAGTTGAACAGGAAAAGCCATGTTCAAACAACGCTGCCGTCAATACAGCATAGAAATATTGCTATGTGAAACTGTATACATGTACACAGTGACTTAACATATGTATCAAAATTTTATGCAATGATAATAAAGAAGTAACAAACAGACAAAAATCTTCACTTCAGAAACAGATCTGATTATTTAAAATATATCTACATGTATAAACCCTACTGACTTAGCTTTATCAGAACAGAATAGGTTCTAACAGAAATGGTGATTAAATGTGGATAAAACGGTATATTGTTTGGTTTTAGAAGTATGATTTTATGGTATTCTCCCAATTTTTAGTGCTCAGGTAAGTTATTGTGATCGTCTGGCGTCCGTCGTCTGTCTGTCGTCTGACGTCCCTCAACATTTGGCTTGTGTATGCGATAGAGGCTGTATTTTTCAAGTCATCTTCATGAAATTTGGTCAGAATGATAACCTTACTAAAATCTAGGCCAAGTTCGAAAAAGGGTCATCTGGGGTCAAAACCTACGTCACTAGGTCAAATAAAAACACCTTGTGTATACGATAGAGGCTGTATTTCTCCTTCGATCTTCATGAAATTTTGTCAGAATGATTTCCTTGATAAAATCTAGATCAAGTTCAAAAATGGGTCACCTGAAGTTAAAACCTAGGTCCCAAGGTCAAATCAAAGAAAAACCATGTGTATGAGATAGAGGCTGTATTTTTTTTATTGATCTTCATAAATTTTGGTCAGAATGATTTACTTGATGAAATCTAGGCCAAGTTCGAGAATGGGTTATCTGGGGTCAAAAAGTAGGTCATTAGTTCAACTCAAAGAAAATTGGTCAGAATATTTGTTTCCATGAAATCACTAGGTCAAACATGTTTACACTGTTATGGTGTGTTTGTCAGTTGAGCCACCTAGGGCCATCTTGGCAAACGGTGGGTAGGACTGGAGCTCAAATGAGTCTGTTTCTTTCCACGTGTGTTTATTTTGAATTTGTCGGAACGATTCTTCCCAGTCTTATGGAGATGTTTGTTGTAAGTGTAAGGATATTTCACAAAATACAGTAATGATTCTCATTATTGGTTAACTATTAACGAAATTTATAACCAATGGTAACTTCTTAAGATAAGATGGAGAAGAAAAGAAGAGACAGACGGACAGAGACAGAGAGAATTAATCCAGTTTATTTCTACAAGTAGGCCAAAGACTTAATACATTTCAGTTTTGAGTAGGTCACTATGCGACGCATTTTAAGTGAATACGATTATGTTTCTCTGTTTTCGAACCTTACTCCGCAAAAAATGAGTAGGTTTTAATCTTGCGCGTCTATTCCACTGACCTATGTCAGTCAATGTTAGCACAAAATAACATGTTACCGTACCATACGTCTATTTTACTCCTCTAAAACAACACATTTCAAATCCATTATTCATAGGGATAATAGGATGTTTTCAAATACGCTTAAAATAACCTATAATCGTTGTTTATTTTTCCGTTATAAGTTTCTGTCATGAGTTCAAATTGCTGATTTGAAACAGGTAAAGGGAAGACATACTCATAAAGAAAAAGACTACCTATACATAACAGGTGACAAAAGCATGTTGAAAACCTCTTTTTGGTTGAAGTTAATACATTATGTACAGTTTTTGCAACTTTTGTTTTCTCAAACATTATTGTTTTATGAACTTTGCAACATTTGAAGTATATTTGAGGTAAAACGTCTTTCATATAAAAGGAATTAGGATAGAAATCTGGGAAACAGGATAATATCCACTTAAATGCGTTGCGTAGCGACCCACTTAAAACTGCGTTACGTTAGTAATAATTGTGTAATCAAAACTAATAACACTCTTTTTAAACTGTGAATATGTCAATAATTACTTAATAGCGGTAAACATCTTTTTTGGTCAAATGTTAGCAAGAATCTCTTTCACCCGCAGTACTGTTACAGTACAAAAGTGTTTGAACACTGGGATACATTTTGTAAATGAACACATCTGCTACAAAGCAGACTCATTTGTGCATCAATTCAATCCAACGTTTTCATTTAAGTGTTAATAAATAAATAATAAAAATGCCTTTAAAGTATAACACTTACAATGACATTTCATCCGTGTTTTTCAGCTCCTTCTGCTCATAATTCACCATAGAAACAACGCTGAAACCATTGCACTAATAAATCTTTGGCTACTCGGTGCTTCCGAGGGATCTGCTTTTCAGATTTTATTTACGTGCAAATGTATCTGTTACGTATGTAATAAGTTTTGCACAGAAGAATTCATAAACTGTTTTATCATTTTTTTAATTTCTTACTGTACGTAACAGGAAATGAAAATTGATTTTGTTCGAATTTGCTCTGTAAATTAAATTTAACGTAACATGTCACTTTTACTGTTTCAACGTTCACGCAGTTATGTCTTCAAACTACTGTCCCAATAAGGGGAAGAAACCTCGTATCTGGGTGTGTTACACTCTTTGAATAACTTATAATACCAACTTCTCTATATTTTATCAATCAAAAGCCTACAAAAAGTACAAAGTTTCTTGACTTTGATTTCATAAACATGTTTCGGATGTGACTATTAAACATGATCATCAATGCGTTATATTGTTATTATGTCCGTACAAAAAAAAACTGACTCATTGAAAATTAATCTTTCTTGATGCATTGTAGACAATTGAACATGAGACAGATGAGCTCAAAATAGAAAACAGTCATAATTAGCAATCCTTAAAATTTTATAGGAGTCTGTCAGAATATCATTATGTTTATATAATATTAAAAAGTTTGTGGACTATTACGAATCATACATCGGTATTTTTTGCTGTAATATTTTTTAAGTATAATTTTACAGCTACAGTTCTACTATCTGAAGTCACTTTTACTGCCTGGATATTGCTTAAATGCAGTATTCCTTATATTTTAAGGCTGTTTGCACGTTAGTTAATAGATAATTACATTTGTACTGTTTTCAATTTACGGAATCAGTAAAATGACTTTTACCTCAAACAGACAAAAAAATTAACACCATTCTATACCTTTGACTAATTCATATCGTCGTAATTATGAAATTTAAAAAATCTTTCACAGAAGACCAGGAATACTAGGACGTGAAATGTTGGCGCCTGTTGTTGTTGTTGTTTCTTTGCTGACCATTTGGACAACAACAGGTAATTATCTTGTTTAAATCTTGCAGGTTACAGTTATTCTTTAATTTGTAACACACTTTAAATGCTTTTTTAAGAGGCATGCTGATAACTCGGTGATGCTACGACTTACACAATTATCTAAATGTTATTCATTTCTCGATTAGACAGAGTGATAAAGATGCTGATTTCATATCACTTGCCCCTCGCCGATGTGGGTTCTTGCCTCACTTGGGGCGTTGAATTATCCACGCGGGGAATCCATTCAGGTCGGCCGTTCTACCCAGCTGGTGCCCGTCCGTCGTGAAATAATATGGTGATTAATTTTTTCTTGCTTATTCGAATTTGTTTTACACAATAGACTACCATGCTGGTCAACGTAAGGGAAAAAACAAACACTAATATGAAAATGGAGATGTAAAATATACATATAAGAAGTTTAAAATAAGAAACGCCATTGCAAAACTGACAGCATAAAATAATTACCAAATGAGACAAATTTTCCTGTCACTCCCTACCGATTACAGTATATATTAGTTGGTGTGCGTGTGGAGTATTTAGTACTTGCCTTTATGTCTAGCGTTAATAAAATTATCACAATCTGTAGCAACATTATGGACCCATTGTTTAGAAAAGCACATGTACTGAGCAGCAAGTAACAGTTGCTTTTTATCTGCATAGTCAAGACTTTCGTATGACCTTTCTTCGCAATATTGTTTTGAACTTCCTGCTTTTACCAGTTTCCGGATTGAATTTCACATTGTCAAAGACGCGAGTTATAGTAGGAACTACAGGAAAGCTGTTCATGACATGTCAGGTTACAGAAACAGACGTTCAGGTATTCTATAACATACAGATACGGCGAGAAACAAATTCTGGATGGCAGACAATGGCACATATCGAATCAGGTTTTACTGAAATCCCAGCTTTAAATAAAGACATTGTTGAGGATTGTGTTGTTGGTGGTATTCTGGATAAAGAAAATCAACTAAACACTCATATAACTTTAGAAATGAGTATTGAAAAGATGACCTATGATGATGCTAGAATATATGGATGTGAGTTGGCGTATAAAAGCAGAATTTCTGGCAGCTCTCGCTCAAGTTACAGATGTGCCACGCTTATGATTGATGGTAAACGTTTTTAATATTTTTGTTATGATGCTGATAGTACTTATCTTTATTTCCACCAGGCAAAGCATTTGGTACAATTTAGACCATCGACTCAACTCTGCCTTCGTTTTCAAAATTAAAATATGTTCCATCTGTAAACTGGACATTTGCTCCCCTGATACATAGACATATCGTCTGTTATATTTATTAATATCTTTCATATTTGTAAAGAACTGTTATGCGATAACACGAAACCAATATTCGTACACAAAGTGACTTCCCATGATATGAATGATAATCTCTATAAACAGGCTTATTCGTAGCTACGCATAACAAATCGTTATAGTCAGCCTATACAACAAATGCCAATAAAACATGCCTTAATCAGAACTATTTCCTAATAAACCATGAGCAAAACACGTTTATGCATAGGCTACTAACAAGTCATATTCTTCCAATTTTGTATGTAAATATGTAAACACTCAATGTTTCTAATTTAGCGTGGGCCCACAATAGCTGGTATTGGTCGATATTGCCGGAAACAATACTATTTCATATTAATTACCATAGCTGCACACTACCTGGATATCAGCCAAAATCCAGAATCGAACCAGGGCCACCCCTGTGTAGTCCAGCTTGTTAACCACTGTGCCATTGATTATGTTAAATATAGGAACTATATCAGCTTTATTTCATATATTAGCTTTATTTAAACTGATTGATTTAGACTAAAGTCTTCTCTATGGTCACGATTATTTCGTACGCACATATATTTTCTGCTATAACTTTCAGAAGCCGACAATAAAACAGAAGGACGAGCAGGTACGATTTCTTGTTTTGTTTTGTAGTTCTTAGACATTTTTATAATCTGCCATCCACAACAAAGAATGTGGTCTAGTACTGTTTGTACTTGTTTCCAACATTAAACACTAAACATGCAAACAAGCACCACACATGTCGAAACATTAGATATGTTTCAGCAGATATGTAGTTATCACTTTTCTACAACCTTTTATTGCGAAGAAATCAAAAGTCGTTATCTTTTATCGCTATTATTTTGTGCCGGACTAATTCTATTACATGCAATTTAAGAGAATTTGATAAATAATTAATTTACTAATTTAAAAACGTACGGCAACCTTACAGTTGAAACAGTCAATCTTTATCCTCTATCAAACGCAAATGTTCAATGTTTCAAAATGGTGGCTTTGAAAGTTTTAAAATACCAAAGATACACATACTCTTGGTTTTTTTACGGCATGTAACTGTAAGATGGAAAAATCCAATATACAAATCTTTTATATTTCTGCTTCATATGCTCTGCCTTCCTACATTTAACGGCTGTAAATTTTTATGTTATGGTATCCTTTCTCAGCTAATAAAGAAACTTCCCATTCTTTGATTTGTCGTAAAGAGTTTGTCATCCCCGCCAAAGTTTTGGCATTGTTCGTCCGTTCCTCCGTCCGTCCGTCGATGACATGGTTTGGATTACCTAAATAAATCACGGTAGAAATGTTAACTGCTGTAGGAAAATGCCACCAAGCAAGTTTCGGTCAGATTGCCGGAGTGAGACAAGGTTTATACATGTATAAAAGTATATATAATGCATATATGTGTTTCATTTTTCTGTCCGTCTGGAGTAATATATCAGGTATGGTTAGAAGAATGTACATCAAACATGGAAGAAATAGTATGTATGTGTATAGGTTGGCGTGGCACTTATGAAAAGTGTCTTTGCCGCTGTATTCATGAGTCACGCAGCATCAGTCTATATTAATGAAATGAATAAATTGGCACGCAGAAAAGTGCCATTGAAATATTCCATAAAACCACTGTGTCCGAAATTTCAACGTAGGAATAATTTCTTTTCAGTTGAACACTATCAAACACATGCATCAAGCCCCACCACAATCCGACAACTATTAATCTAAAATTTAAAATAGAATAAACAGTTCCATCATGTCTATGTTTACTGTATTCTTCAAGATTTTTAAAGGTGTACTCATACATCATTGAAAACTTTTTCAAAGGCCTATTATGGTGAAACAGATTCTCTTCATACTTTTAAAATTAAATTTTACCTTATTAATGTTTGTAGGTAGTTGTTTTATTTCTAAGGTAGCAGTCCTAAGGCAGAGACTTGTATATATTTTTAGGTATTAACCTTAATAGAATAGAAACGAAAATAAAGTAAAATAAGGTGGCATACATCCTTAAACAGTACTACAGACATTATCTATCGGGTTAGCCTGTGCTGGAGCAACCCAGGCATATATGACATTATACATTCCGTGTAAAAATGTACTGGTATCTTTAACATGTTTTATTCAGCTGAAACACTCGGTACTCTAATGTCACATATTCCAAATGCAATCAGCACACCAGACATCTCTGACTAAGGAGAAGACACAAACAAAGGATAATGGAATATTTTATTTCAAAGATTTAAGCTTTTTATATTTATTTCAGTTGTAATGTATCAAGTACCATTCTTTAATTTCAGTTTCCATGTGTTGGGATAATTGCAGTAAAAATTCTTGTAGACTGTGCTTTCCTTTAATTTTAGTTTCCATTCATATGGGCAATAACAGTTAAAATTATTATCTATATATTTTAGTTTCTCTGTTTACAGAAAGTGCAAGACATATAACATTCATCTACTGATTTCATTTGCTCTCAATACAGAAATTGACTTCTATTATTTAGTTTCTCTTAGTAAAGGTAGTGCAAATTTTTAGAAAATTCTATCTATATTTTTAGTTACTCCCTCTGTAGGACATTGAAGAAAATGAAACACCCATGCATTGTTTTAGTTCCCTTGAATACAGAAAGTGACCTTTGTTAAACATGCAGGTTCTAAATCTGTTCAATATAGCATTTATCTTTGCACCCAGAAACCATGAAAATATTTTAGCCTTGTGTTCAGATACTATAAAAACTTCACCTATTTATTATTAAGGAGTTATCAAATGAGTAGCGGGCGACCTTGGGAGCCCGCACAGCTAGCGGAGCCGCAACACATTAACCAGCAGCCTAGGCCCTATCAAATATCTATTCAGATCCCCGCCAGACCCCGGAGGGATGTAGGGTGCCGTCAACCATATTGTATTAACACAATAAACAAATAATAGTCCATCCATCTGTCGGCTGACAGTTTTTAAGGTTTGCAAATACCCTCCCTATGGCTCAGCCAGGTTTTCGAACATGGTCTTAATCTGTAGCCAGGACCACGATGTTTAAATTTAATTTGTAAAAGTTATTTCATTAAAATATCTTGTGTTTGGAACATTCTACAATTATTTGAAGTTAATTTATCCAAAATAAATATTTTATAAGCACTGTTTATTCTACTGCTATATTTTAAGCCAAAAATGGCAAAGTTCAGCAAATGTTCCCGACGGCGTGCCCGTCGGAGAAAAACATTGTTTTTAATATTCGATTAGGCAGTTCTACTTATTAAAAGAAATTTCAGTTTGATACCTTACTTTTAACGCTTTTAATAATAAAATGAAATTGATGAATTGTTCGAAAAAATGCGACCAAGATTAGCCGGTATTTATCTAAGTGAACACCGGTATTTATTCAAGTGAACACCGGTCGACGCACGACAATGCGATACGACATCGCGAAAATGTCGTTTGAGATTTTTGTTTTGTTTTGGGTTTAACGCCGTTTTTCAACAGTATTTCAGTTATATAACGGCGGGCAGTTAACCTAACCAGTGTTCCTGGATTCTGTACCAGTACAAACCTGTTCTCCGCAAGTAACTGCCAACTTCCCCACATGAATCAGAGGTGGAGGACTCAGATTTCAGACACAATGTCGTTTATCAAATAGTCACGGAGAACATACGCCCCGCCCGAAGATCGAACTCGCGACCCCGCGATCCGTAGACCAACGCTCTTACCTACTGAGCTAAGCGGGCGGGCTTCGTTTGAGAATGTCGTTTGTCGTATCGCATTGTCGCGCGTCGTATCGCATTGTCGCGATGTCGTATCGCATTGTCGTGTGTCGTATCGCGATGTCGCGCGTCGTGCTATTGGCGCATAGGCGACACACGACAATGCGACACGACATCGCGACAATGTCGTTTGAGTTGTTGAGTACATTGGTGTAATTATACATTAGATTTACCTTAATTTTATGTTTTACTTAATTAATCTGGTATTTTTTCGCATATGTTAGAGCCTTTCTCAGCGGGGATTTTATTTACATTGTGTTGTCTAACTTGTTGAAAATAGGGTAAGTGCGGGGTTGGCATGCCCTAAACGCGTTTAAACCCCCAGTTTCCTTTATATAGGTTACTGACCGTTCCAAGGCGGTGTCCCTATTTTCAACTGGTTTTCTGTCTGTCTTGTATTTTCTGTTACGTATGTTGTCTTGTTTGTTGTAAGCGTTTTTTCCCTCTTTCTCCTCAATCCCCTATCGCCCCCTCTTTTCCCTTTGCATTTGCGCTCCCATCTCCCAACCCCCACCTTTTACTATTAGATAGTTTTTGTGACCCCCCTCCCCCCTCTACTTTTATTTCGGCTGCCGGAATCCTAAGGCGGTATACGATTGTTTTTTCCTACTTATTGGTCTGTGCTTGTGTGTCTAAAGCGGTGCCCTACAGTGTTCTTGTATCTTACTTGTCTGTTTTTCAATGTATGTTAGTTGGGTGTTGATGTGTGTTTATCTTTGGTACATGAATGTCTGCGCTATTGTGTTTTACGTTGTAGTGTAACTGTGATTAAGGAACGTAGCATTCCCTTTGTATAT
This sequence comes from Mercenaria mercenaria, assembly GCF_021730395.1. Classification (NCBI taxonomy): domain Eukaryota; kingdom Metazoa; phylum Mollusca; class Bivalvia; order Venerida; family Veneridae; genus Mercenaria; species Mercenaria mercenaria. The sequence goes on along the minus strand of NW_026460223.1, from coordinate 16,173 downwards.
TCATTTTGTTCTACTTTCCCTTTCAACCTCCTCCCCCTCCCCCCCCCCCCCCCCCCCCCCCCACCACTGTTTACCTCTTACCACTACCCCCGTGTATCTATATTTGGCATAAATTTATATGTACTTGTTAGATTTTTAGAGCAACCCGTCTGTAATATTTTTCCGTTACAGCTCTTTTTGTTGTGGGCCTACTTTGCAAATGCGTGGCTCTGAGGCTGTGTTCTGTGCTTCCGATAAATCTGCCTTTACCTATTATATTATGAAATCATAATAATACCATGCAATTCATAATACTTTACATAAACTTGATCATTTGTTTCGTCTGCTTCATACACCTGAAGTCACGGAAAGTAGCTTTCATCCCGTACCACTATCGTAGTTTAGTTTCAGTAAACTGTATAAAGCCCTAGGGGTCTACATAAAATCTGATAAAATATTATTAGGAACTGATGTAATGATTAGAATGCTGACTGGTGTAAAATGGTATTAGATCAGGCATTTTACACCGCTCATTTACACTTATCACTAGACTTTCAAATTGTGACGTTACTTGATACATACTGGTGAAAAACGATATATAAGATTTAAGAGAATACCAAGGTCATATGAAAATGCAGCTGTTCAATAAAAAAATCTGCAAAATAATAAACAGTGCCTTCTTTTCAGACCTCTCGTGCGTGAATATCCTTTGGAAGCATAAAATGAAACTGTTATATTATATAATGTATATATTTTGTGTAGAGATTGAGATTAATATTTGGTGAATTATAATATGATCTGTACGTAATGATTCGGCCGAAATCTGAAAACAAGTAATGTATATGTTAGGTGTCGAGTTGATATTTAATGAAATACAGCATGAATGAACGTAGCGGTTCGGTTAATATATTTTACGAGTATTGTATACGAAATTTTTTACGGTTGATGTTGAAATATTTTACGGCTGATGTTTATGTTGTGTTGAGATTATTTTTGGCACTTAGTGAGTGATAATTCTACTATGATGAATGTTTTCTGCATGACTAATATTATTGATCAGTTAAGATAATGATATTGAAATTTGATAGTTTGTTGAAAGATGTTGCATAATACTGTATCATGCAGTTCTGATACTATTTGCTATTTGACCAATGTTGTATAAGTTAAAAACATTTACAATAATGCAGCTTACCAATGCATATATTGGTATTTATGTGAATTAAGCTTAACTTGGACAGTACTTAAAAAGACATCATAAGAATTAGTGTACCTTATCTTATTTGAATTGATACCTATTGAATCCAAAGTAAGACAGAAATGTTAGGCATGGTCTCGAATTAAAGGGCATGAAAGAAAAGCAATTCATTGTGAAATAAATGTGGATATACATGTAAGGAAAATGGGCGGTAAATATTGTGATTTAGTTCTTACTTTGTTTATAAATGCGAGTTTGTTCGATTGTAATACATGTTTTTTGAGATTGTCCTTTTACTTTGTAAATGTCATTAAGTTTGCAAAGCATTTTGTGCATAGCTACATAGCAAATATCAAAGCCTTAGGGCATGTGGTTTTTTACTTGTCAAGTTTTCCCTTTAAATGTCTATATAACCCATGTAGCCCCCTGGGCGGCGCCACATTTGACCCTAGGGAGGTAATTTGAACAATCTTGGTAAAGGACTACAGTACAATGCTACATACCATATATCAAAGCTCTGTGTCGAGTGATTTTATACAAAAAGATTTTCAAAGTTTTCCCTATATAGGTCTTTATAACAATGAGACCCCCAGAGCGAGTTCATATTTGACCCTAGGGGAATTATTTGAACAATCTTTGCAGAGGACCACTAGATGATGCTACATACTAAATATCAAAGTCTTAGACCCTTTGGTTTTGGAACACGAAGAATTTCAAAGGATTTCCCTGTATGAGTCTATATAAACTATGTGACCCCCAGGGCAGGGCCATATTTGACCCTAGGGGGATAATTTGAACAATGTTCTTAGAGGATCACTAGATGATGCTACATACTATATGCCAAAGCCCTAGGTCCTGTTGTTTTTGAAAAGAAGATTTTCAAATGTTTTCCCTTTATCAGGCTATAGAACAATGTGACCCCAGGCCGGAGTGCTATTTGACCGTAGCGAGATGCTACATACCAGATATCAAAACCCAATGACCTCTGGTTTTGGACAAGAAGATTTTTAAAAGTATTCATTTCGGTTGCCATGGCAAGCAGAGTTCTATATGGAATACAGGTCTTTGAACAGATTTTAAAGAAGAACATTAAAAAAATCATCCCTGTGAAGTTTCATCAAAATTGGCCTAGTGGTTTAGGAGATGTTGTTTAAAGAAAATTGTTGACGGACGATGCACGACGGACGCCGGACATTTACTGACCACAATAGCATACCCTTGACCACCTCGTGCTCAGACGAGCTAAAAAGGCAAGAGAAATAAAAAAAAAATGAAAGATATTGGAAGATATGAGTTGTAATAGAAACATTCAGCACAGCAATTACAGTTATTGCCAACGAAATGAATCTGTAGTCAAATTTCAAGCAAGAAGTATATTTCTATTATATGAAATGTATTAAAATAAGAATTGGAAAAAGGGAAAAGAAAGGGGAAGGGAAGTACAATAAGTAAAATCCAACAGACAGTGTGTAGATATGTTCGTCCATAAAACACATAAACAAGAAAAAACAACAAGAGTGTCATAATGAACCTGGATCACTAATCCTGAGTAATGTAAGCTACACTGACAAGTGTAAGAAATCAGGTAAGGATGTCAAATGTAAGTAAGCATTGAAATCTTTTCCCAGTTGTGTGAACATGTTTCATATGTCAAACTTATGCTAAAATATTAAGAAAGGAGGTCAGTAGGTCATTTATATGCTCACTGAAAGTCAGCTTAAAGATCTGTGTGCAGAACTGTACATGTCTTCCAAATTTCAAGGCTGTATCTTAAACAAGACAAACATTCTGATCAAATATCATGACGATCCAGTGAAAATGTAGCTCCTATTGCATAAACAAGGTTATTCTTTGATTTGACCGGGTGATCTAATTTTTGACCCAACATGACCCATATTTTAACTTTACATTTTAATCAAATTTCATGAACATCCTGCCTTAAATGTAACCCCTATTGCATTCACAAAGGTTCTCTTTGATTTTACTGCGTGACCTAGTTTTTTACCCCAGATGACCCCTATCTACATTCGACCTAGATTTCATTAAGAAAAACATTCTGGTCAATTTTCATGAAGATCCAGTGCAGATGCAGCCTCTATTGCATACAAAAGATGTTTCTTTAATTTGGTCGGGTGACCTAGTTTATGACCCAGATAATTCATATTTAAATCCTATCTAGATTTCACCCAGACAAACATTGTGATTAAATTTCATACAGATTCAGTGTGAAATGCAATCCCTATTGCATACACAAGGTTTTTCTTTGATTTGATCTAGTGACCTAGTTTTTTATTCCACATTACACATATTCGAAACAGACTTATATTTTATCAAGGCAACCATTCTGACTAAATTTTATGAATATCGAGTGCAAAATGCAGCCCCAATTGCGTTCACAATGGTTTTCTTTGATGTGACCGGGTGACCTAGTTCTTGACTCCAGGTCACCCATTTTAATTTTGACCTAGATTTTATCCAGACGAATATTCTGATCAAATTTCATGAAGATCCAGTGCGAAATGCAGTCCCTGTTGCATTCCCAAGGTGTTTCTTTGATTTGACCTAGTTCTTGACCCCAGATGACCCATATTCAAACTTGATCTAGATTTTATCAAGGCAATCATTCTGACAAAATTTCATGAAGATCAATTGAAAAATACAGCCTCTATCGCATACACAAGCTAAATGTTGACAGACGACAGACAGACAGACGACGGACGACGGACACCGAGCGATCACAATAACTAACCTGAGAGCTAAATTACAATGTGGACACAAATTAATACAGTGAACACAGTGAAGCACCACCTTGGAATGGAAAGTGGCAAAAACACCACCGGGCCGGGAAGTGTAAACCAGTTAATGACGCATCAAACCTCACTCTAATTCCAAATCATGCTCCAATCATGCTCCAAATTTACGTTTTTTAAATTGTATTTTTTCTCCTATATGTTCATTTGGTTAAATGAGTCATTATTATGTTATCCGAAATTTTGGAGGAAACAAACTGATTTCGGTCCAGTCGTCTGTCTCTCTGTTCCCTCCCCATTCCGTCTTTCATTGTTACTTGAGTAGTTTTCGCGTGAATTATATGACCACCTTTTTATATTTCTGGCATAACTTGAGAAACCCGTTACATAAAGCTTTTTTCAAATCTACCATATATTGTCAAAATGTATAATAAAATACCGTGCATGCAGTATTGTTGTTCAATTTTGAAAAAAAAAAACATTTCTCCGGTTGGTTTACATTACCGACTATTTAGAACGGACAAAAGACTAACATTAACTTGTTTCCAGGTATACGATTCCCAGTACTCTTTGTTGGCCTCTGACCATTATGTCCTGTGAGTCTTTATAACATGAAAAGATGCCAATTTTGTTTAAGCGCATCTGTTTCCGGTGCTGAGCTTTTAAACTTATTGCAAAATGCTTATTTCAACGTAAATAAGCATAACATAAAAGGAAAATATGTTGTTTCTTTCGTGAATATGGGATATATCGCACCTGGAATTTTCAAATAAAAATATGTCCTACTTCTCGGTGAGAAATATGTGAGAAATATGTATTTCATACTTTCTCAAGACAAACAAGTATCTTCTATATACGTGTGCTATGACTAAATATTCATTCAGGGGATACATGTGCTTTTTGAAAAACAAAACAAAACAAACAAACAAAAATAAAACACACACATAAACAAATCTATTTCGTGTGTCATGACATTTGAAATAGTGATTTGTAAAATTATATAAGTCACTATGACTCCGTTACAGCTGAATTGTCGATGTAAATAAATGTAAAAATTAAACGATATTTTTAAAGCAAATCAAAATTTTCGGAATAAACTTCCACGTTAAAACAAGGAAATAAAGACCTCATTTGTAACACAATGAATTTTCAATAATTAACTTGCTGAAATACTATTTTATGAGTAACAAAATCTACACCTAGTTTTTACAATGACTCGTAAATTCTCTATTGTTTATTTGTGAAAGTAAGGAAATTTTATATCTTGATAAAACAGCTTACAATTACTTAAACAGTTAAGAATATGACGTGTCCCTTGGAGATTATGCTTTTTTATACAAACATACACTGGCATACAACATAAGATTTATACATTTATTCGGAATTTAAGTTATATTCTAATTAAAGTACATGTTCCTTGTAATTCTAAAATTAATGGATATGTGCCAATAAGCCTATATAGTCATTTTGACGCTCAGCCGTGTGGAGCTTGATGAATTTTGAGATGAATTGGTTTTTGACAAAATCATTTAAGGTCTAACAATACTTAAGGAAACAGCGCGGGGGCATCCGGTCTAGTCGCTAAACGGCTGACAGGCTATTGAACACTAATTGTTCACATTGGGCGGCCACATAAATTTAAGATTTGAATTAAGGTTAGTTACTGTTTACATGTTACTATAGATGCATAATTGACATTTTAATAGAAAAAATGAGAGGGAAGGTTGTAACTGCTGAAATAAAAGATTAAATGTGTGCAGTAACACGAGGTGACAGCAGTGTGATGTTAATGATTTTGCAAGATGCAAATATTACATAAGAAAATACATGTCAGTTTTAGGATAAAGTTTGAAAATGAAATAAAGGATTTGTACTCTGAAAAGAATCAAGCTATATATGGCAGCTCTGTGAACGTTGCTCATTTTAGAATATCTAGGAAATAATATGTGGGCTAGTTTGACGTTAATCTGATATGTAGAGTTTTCATTCTTTCACTCCAGCTTCAGAAGCATGAAATTGAGGTCCATAATGACAGACTAAATATCTTATGAAGGTTTTGAAATTTCAATTTTCAGTCTCATCTTTGCCGTATATCCATTCGCTAGATGTTCAATGATTTTAAATTAGTCCTGCAAATAGGCAATTTTGTTTGCAAATTTTGCCTGAAAATGTAGTGCCCTGGAACTTCAACTTCAACTGTGTTTCTTCCTACAACCAACTTTGATTATAACTGGAAGGTCGGGGGTCATTAGTAAAATCTTACTATGTTACAAGGGTGTTAACGGTAATAGTTTAAAGTAAAAACAAGATGATTGTGTTAGAACATGTAAGCAGCTTGGCTGTTAGCGAAGCACTGAAGGCTTGCACTATCCTTGATGTTATAGGAGAGTTCATTCCAATATCTTATTGTGCGAGATAAGAAAGAGTTGATGTGAAACTAGCACAAATAAGTTATTGTTTATAGATAGTGTTAGATGATTGTGGTCTACTATGACGATACTGATAGAGATCTTGTAAAGCATGATCAATGAAGCATTCATTCTACGTTGTTCTAAAGTTTGCCAGTTTATTGATGCAAGTATTGCTGTGACGCTACTCTGGTATGAGTAGTCATTCATGAACATATCTAGCTGGAGATCTTTGCACTCTTTTTGTATCATGTGTAAGAGTTTGCCATGAGTGCCATACTGTGCTGTTGTATTCCAAAAGTGGTTTCACATAGGCTTTGTATTCTTTTTGTTTTATACTTTTGTTACTAGTATGTACATTTCTTTTTATAAATCTAAGGGCATTACTCTCTTTTCATGTTACATTACCAATATGCTTTTTCCAACTTAAGTCAGCACTGATGGTTACTCCAAGGTATTTTGCATTTTGCAAAGTTGGCCAAATATTTTAAGTTTAAGGTCATTCAATTTAGAAAATGTAATATTGTGTTCACAAAGAACTGAATTACTAGCCTCCAGAAGCTTCTCTATACATATTGTTAAAATACCATTACAATGCAAGGCATCGTGGCCGAGCCCTTACAGGCACCAAGAATAACTTGCTCATCACCCCTTTAGGTTCTAAGTGTAAATTTCATTCATTTGAGGAAGCATTATTTTGGCGTAATTATAAATTAAATGATAAGGAATGATATGAATATAGGCACTACTGTATTAAAGTATTCCGACGCATCATGCTGTTTTTAAACTTGCTTTTGGTTTCAGGTAGTTAAAATATCCCATTATGCACCTGCCAATATTTTGCCCGCCCAGTGGCGGGTGGGGGGGGGGGGGGGGGTGAGGCGGGGCGGCGGGCATACACGGGACATTAGACAAAAGACCATTTCCGACAGGCGGGAATTTGACAAACAATATTGTCTACGGGTCCCGGGAATTAGACTTTGGCCGCCGTTTACATCCCGGGACTCGGGAATATCGACACCGTATTATCAAAAGGGGAGTAACCTCGTCTGAAGACCAAAAGACGACGGCGAAATGGCATTGGCTAGAGAACCGGAATCGGTTCCCTAAACAGCGAACTTATTCGTCCATCCCGGTTCTCTAACCAAAATAGCGTGCATTGGCTAGGGAGCCGGAATTTTATTTCGATGAATAATGCTGCCTAAATCCACTTTGTTTCTTGGTAAATGTCATGCATATTGTTATCTTAATTAATTTTACCGTGCCCTTGCATTTATCTGCGTTTACTGTCTGCTATATTGGAATGATAAAAACAGTATGAATAAATGCTTGAAAACTCACTTTCCCGTTTTTAAATGTTATTTGCTTTCAACATATACTATGTTAAAATCTTTTCAATATAAAATAATATTGATTTGTATTTGTGTCATACATGTTTATAGATGTTCATGCGGATTCTTTGATCAGTTTTTAACACCACGGCATTTCACGTTCAAAGATATGTGATCAATATACTAATTAACAGAAATTACTTAATTTGTTTTAAATGTTTCTTTTATTGTTTTAATTTCACATTTCAAGTTTATTTCGGCTTGCTCCAATGCTTACGATTTTCGCATTCATTCGTACTGGTTTATTTTATCATTCCAATATGGCGGACAGTATGCGGCGAGTACACTTTTGGAGACATGGTAAACACAAATAAATGAAAAAGCATTGCTTACTGAAAATTGTAATGTTAAATTCATTTATATTAATAAGATAATACATGCATAATACTTACCAAAAGAAACAAAGTGAATTTCGGCAGCTTTATGCATAGAAGTAAAATTCCGGTTCCCTAGTCTATGCACGGTACTTTTCCTAGAGAACCGGTACCGGACGAATACGTTCGCGGTCTAGGGAACCGATTCCGATTCTCTAGCCACTGCCAACTATTCGGGTTGTATTTTTAAAATGCAGACGATGGAGGATTTTTCGAAACATTCTTCGGAAAAAACCGTGGGATGGGACGAAGCCATTGCCCCAGAATTAAAAAATATTCGTAGGTATACCAGTACAGTGATTGTATTCTCCATTTTTTACATATATCCAGACTGTACTAATAATGCACAGAGTCTAGCGGTTTTCAGGTTTGTCATCTGTTTTCGCGATTAAAAACCCCTTTTTAGAATAGTCTAGCTATTCTACTCACCCTGGCGTCGGCGTCGGCGTCACACCTTGGTTAAGTTTTTGCATGCAAGTGCATACAGCTATCATTTAAAGGCATATAGCTTTGAAACTTATTTTTTTCTTTTTCTAGGTCAATTACCAACCTCACTGGGTCAAGTCCCATAACTATGACATGTATTTTGAGCAAATTATGCCTCCTTTTGGACTTAGAAAATTCTGGTTAAAGTTTTACATGCAAGTTACTATCTCCAAAACTAATGCAGATATTGAATTGAAACTTCACATGTTTCTTCGGGGTTATAAAACTAGTACTCTTCAAGGCCGTCCGTACCACTTTTTTGTCCAAGCATGATATCGGCTGTAATCGTCCGGACCAGATTTTTGCATTAACTTTCATCTTTTTCTTTTTTAAAAGTGTCAAAATATTGCCTTGTTAATGTAACTATCCACCAAGAGTGGTATCGGTAATGTATGTCTGAAGGTGTGAAAACAACTTTGACACTTTCCGTATCAAATTTATCAACCCTGCTTGACTGGATTAATCATAACTAAACAATTTCCTAATGGATCTTTCATCCGGTATGATATAAAGGGCGATTTCTTTTATAATCTATAATAATTGTTTAAATAAAAAAACATGCCATATGCTTAAAAAATGGAAATCAATTGTGTTTAAAACAAAACTTACCGAAAGCTAGTTTCTTCCAATTATTACTTTCAGATATGATTATTTATCTTAAAAAATGACGACATACAAATTTGCCAAATGTTGGAAAGTTATCCTTGAAAAATAACATAAAATTGACTGAAAATCTTAACAAAATCTGCTTTCGAGATGCACGAAAAAAGCACTTACTGGCATCCCAAATGTAAAAATTTTCTCGGGGGGAGAACCCGAACCCCCCTTAAAATAATGATAGGGTTGGGATGGGGATCCACCTCTCGTGCTCCCCCTCCCTCTCCTTCCTTCGGCCTTTGCGGGACGCCATTTGGTAATTTTTCAAAATATGATTATTAATCTTAAAAAATTGCTTTTTATCAAACGAAATGCCGACATACATCTCAACTTTAAAACAATACATCAACATTTATAGCGATTTGCTAAAATTGACCAATGTTGGAAAGTTATCCTTGAAAAATACCATGAAATTGATTCAAAATTTTAACAGAAAATGCTTTCGAGATACACGAAAGACGCACTTACTGGCATCCCAAATGTAAAATTTTCTCGGGGGTGGGGGGAGAACCCCGAACCCCCCTTAAAATAATGATAGGGTTGGGGTGGGGATCCACCTCTCGTGCTCCCCCACCCTCTCCTTCCTTCGGCACTCGCGGGACGCCATTTGGTAATATTTCAAAATATGATTATTTACCTTAAAATATTGCTTTTAATCAAACGAAATGCCGACATACATCTCAACTAGAAAATAATATATCCAGATTTATAGCGATTTGCTAAAACTGGCCAATGTTGGAAAGTTATTCTTGAAAAATATCCTGAAATTGATTGAAAATTTAAACAGAAAATGCTTTAAATATGCAAGAAAAACGCACTTATTTGCATCCCAAATCTTGAATTTTTCTTGAGGGAGAACCCCGGAACCTCCGTTAAGAGAAGAGAGAGGATAGGGAATGGGAAATACCTCTCTCCTGTCTTCAACACTCACGGGACGCCGAAGGCCGGACCACTTTTACGAAGCCGGCGACGGCCCTGCTCTTACATGGAAAAGGTGCTTAAAAGTATTGCCGTAACACTATGGAGGTTACTAGGATACGCTGTGGAACAACCAAAATGTCCAGTCCAGTACCAATGCAAGCTACCCTGTTGCCATTTACACATCGGACATTTGGAAAACAGTAAATAATCCTATTCTACCTAGTATACAACCTTAAAATTCTAAGACGCCAACAACGGAATAGGTTTTCTACTTTCGTTTTGAAACAAAATGGCCGATCGTCACTGTTATTTTGCACGTGTCTAGACAATTTGGCTAGTTTGAATTTAAATGTAAGTTATTTAAGGCTGTTTACTAGGCAGAACAAGATAGATTACTATTTTATAAATGCATGATGTGTAAATTGCAACAAGGTAGCCTCAACTGTTACTGAACCGGACATTTTGTTTGTTCAACAGCGTGTCCTAGTAAACGTCCATAGCGTTACGGCAACACTTGTAAGCACCTTTTCCATCTATATAGGGAAAAAAATCATTTTTTTTTCGTTTTAGGATTAAAACAGTGTTTTAACTCTTTTTTGAGGGGTTTGGGGATGGGGTGGCACCCATATGAACACCAAGACTGGACGGGCACCTGTGATTGGAAGTGACTAAAAGGTGATTAAAAATAGATATTAGAATATTATTATAACTACTGGTACTGACGATAAATCCGGATTGATGATAAAGTCAGTCACTTTCAATTTATTCTATTACAGTTAAATAAACAATCATTGAAATTAGGATTTCTAATCACGAGCCAACCTGGCTCAGAATGTATGTCTGAAATCTCAGCCAAGTTCAAAACTGTTTGGTCAATGTCTGCACATGTTGTTGCGAGTGTGCGAGTAGTGTGTCCTTAATTTTTAGTGTTTACACATATATGGTTCAATCTTAATTAAACTTGGTCAGAATGTTTTTCTAAATGGTCTTACCATCCTGTAGAAACTTGGTCATGTGGGGGCAGAAACTAGGTTACTATGTGTACATTGTATTTTGTAGCTCCAGTTTTCTAGGAAAGTTATAGCTTATACAATCAAAGATATTCAGTTGAAACTAGGTATGTGTATTCAGTTTGACTAACGTTACCTTAAATTATATGCATTATTTTCAAAATTATGCCCTTATGTACTTGAAAATACCCATTTCATAAGGTTTAAGTTTTTTCTAAGTTTAATCATTTGAATATTATCGTTTTTGTCATACTGAAATTCTAAATATATATTCATTGGGACTTTACCTACCTTACTTAAAATGCCCATTACTCTGGAATCACTATTTTCGAAAAAAATAATTATTGCGTACCTTTTTACTGATTCTTTCTTTGTTTTCTCATAACACCTTAATGAATTGAATAAGCTCTTAGATATATTAAATCTACCTTTTTACGTTGTTGGTGGTCATTAAGTTTAAGGCCTCTACCCCTGGGGCATTTGATGTACCAACCAAGCTCTAGGGTGGGATTTAGACAAAAAAGGTTGTCTCAAGGGTGGGGATTTAGACAACAAAATTTCTGAAATGTCAAATTCCCCTGTGTCAGCCCGCCGCCCCCCCCCCCCCCCCCTTCCACTGGGCGGGCAAAATATTGAAAAAAATTTAAATTGGATGTTAAAGGGAAATAATTTCAAAATTTCATAAAGTAATAAAATATACATTTCCAATAGGGATATAACTCTATGCAGACCTGGGGTCAATTACTTTAAAATGTAATTAATTAAATTACAATTACATTGAGGAATGTCCAATTGAATTACAATTACCATTACATGAAATTTAGCAATGTAATTAATTAAATTACAATTACATTGCAAAATGTAATTAATTACTTTCAATTACAATACCAAATGTGGTACTTCTTACATGAACACTGTAGCAAACTTCTTTACTTTGTACTGCATATACAAGATAATTCACCTGTGAACTGATTTCAATTATTTTAAAATTGAATTTAAGCTCTAAATAAAATCTGTGTTTGGGGAGAACATCACTAAGTCTTTATTATTATTGCAAATGGAGCTAAAAGTCAGCCTAATTAATAGTTAATACATTTTCAAGCAGAATTTGGTCAGAGAAGATGCATGTAAAGTCAGGTATTTCTCTGAGGTCTGAATTCCTCTGAAGTTTATAGGATCATGGTTCTGCAATATGTTTCAGATTTAACTAGTATAGTTCAGTATTTAATCATTTACATTCTAAACATGTATTTAAAGTTTTTATCCTTGACACTACATGTTATCCTAAGGACCATATTGAAAATAAGTTGTAAAACATTCATGAGCCATCCTTGAATAACTATGTCAATAAAACTGTAGAATACTCATAATGTCTGCAATAATAATTATGTTTTTTATCTTGTTAGAACTGTGGTGTCAAATGCTATATAGTTTGTATCATTTAATACAATGAATTTTATCACAGATAAAAATGATTAAACTAAATGCTAAGCATTTCAGTTTTTGCTCCGATAAAAATCTAAATAATAATGATAAAAATAACAATTTCAAATCATAACTTGATCTTTTCCCCCAAAAACATAGTGACAAACATCGTCAAAGATTACCAGTTGGTTCTAATAAAACAAATATATCAGAACAAAGAAGCTATGTCTAAGGGATTAACACCTACCATGATATTCTAGTTATTTTTCACAGCTATGAAATGCAAATTTAATTTAGCATGTTAAAGTGAAGTGCCACTGGTAATAAACATATATATACTATTTACTATTTTATATATACTATTTGTTTTAACAAACTGGATTAGCATGTGCCATGTAATTGGAAAGTAATTGAAATGTAATTGTCAATTACACCCTAAAACTGCTCTGTAATTAATTAAATTATAATTACATGTAATTGATAAATGACCCAATTACAAATTACATTCAGATACTTAGGAAATGTAATTTAATTGCAATTAATTACAATTACATTTTTAATTACCCCAGGTCTGACTCTATGTAATGTGTCTTTTTGATTCTTAAATAAATCTTTAAAATAATATATGAAAAATGTCATAAAATGTTGCTCAAATGTCATTGACCATCCGTTAATTGTACACAATTGTCGCGGTGTGGTTAAGTCCTGTATGTAAATGCCTTTTATATTAATTGAAGATAATTACAAATTTACATAAAAAGTAATAAAAAATACATTTTAATTAAGGATCTAACTCTATGTATAGGGTCTTTTTGTTCCTTCAGTGTAAATGACACAGTTGCCTATATGTATATAGGGCAAACATTTTCCTACGGGCAGAATTTCTTTACTTTGTATTCTGACTGAGAATCAAGTTTAAAACGGAAATATGTATCAAAATCATAGGTACCCAGGCTTGATCTTGAATTATCTGCCCTTGAAAGTAGATTGTTTTCAGTATTTTTTACTTTCAGGGGCAGATAATTCATTACCAAGGCTGGGTTCCTATGGTTTGTTTTGTTTCTTGTTTCTGTTTTTGATTTGAATCTCTATTAGTAAAAACAGTTTAAAGAAGAAATTCTTTCTGTAAGAATATTGTTTTCCCATGTCAATGTAGGGACTGTTGCAAATGTCCTTAACTATGAACATGACAAAATGATACCACAAAGTCCTGTTCTTTACCATGGACCGAATTTTTTAAACTTTGTATACTGACTGCAAACGAAGTTTGAAACAGAAATTAAAATTAAAATGCACAGCTCTCTTGCCTTGATCTTGAATTATCTGCCGTTGAAGATTGGATTTTTAGTACTTCCTGATTTTCAAGGGCAGATAATTCAAGATCAAGCCTTGGTACCTATGATTTTTAATACATATTTCCGTTTTAAAAATGATTGTCGGTCAGTACACAAAGTTTAAAGAAATTCTACCTGTAGGAAATATTTTCCCTATATATATATAGACAACAGTGGCATTTACATTTAAATCAATATCTCATAGAATATACGAAAACTGAAAATTGTTATGTTGCTCAAAAGTGACCTTTAACTATGACAACAACAACCCGGTCATAAAATAGTCGCTCCGAACTTGGGTTTATTGTTGTATTATTTCTTGATCTTCGGGGTCATGGAGACCATTCAATGCCTTTTTTGTATATAGTTTCCCTTAAGCCGGTGCTAGAGGACTTGAGGGGTGTTGCGCATTTCATTACGGTAATCTGTCATGAACAGCTCAGTTAGGACTAAGTTAGTTTTACGGTAAGTTTACGTTTGAGACATTTGAAATGAGAAAATTTTCCTGTTGAGAGAACCCGGTTGAAATGAATTTGAATCTGATCTTGCATTTATTGTTGATGACCTGACTTTGCAATTTAATTAATTATTTGCTGTAACATTTATCTTTTTTTACAGTTTCGAAATGTTTAATTGTAATATTATGTGTGTGACTTTCTTAATTTGGTACATGTTGATAATATTGGTATTATTGTTTACATTATCTTGTAAAAAGTATAAACCGGTAAACATGAAATCAGAATTCATTTGTGTGCAATTTGTTTCCGTTCTAAACGGAAATAAGTCCTACTTGGTCTACTTGTTAAAGAGATGAAACTCCAAACCTGTAAATATATATTATAACTTACTTTGAAATTCACTAACGTAATACTCGGTCAGAGTTTAGTAGAATGTCAATGTTTATACTCATATATTGCCTTGATACGCAATACGGATTCGCCCTCAATACAAAATAACAAGTAGTCTTAAATAGCAGAAAGTTTGTTGACAAAAGACAAATTATATCAATCATCTCCAAATCAAAACGGATAAACACAGAAACTGGTACAGAGTTGCTATCTGTTAAACCAAACTATAAAGAAATTTTGAGAACTGACATTACAGTCTCCAGTTACTGCTAGTTTCAAAGTCGTAACTGGGAGAGTTTTTGTTAATGGAAAAGTTTGTAACAGGTAAATAAAACCGTAAATTTAAGAGACACTTGGTTTCGAAATTCATGCCAAGTGGTAGATAATGTCTTTTACTTAAAATATGTCTCATCATCTCTGCCAAATGTTAAAAGAGTGTAAGTAGGTTTTGCCGACTTTAGGAATATTTTATTATTATCAAAATGGATAAATATGATAAATTATCCCTGAAATAATTTTCTAATTTAGTGTGCAAAAGTTCATTTTCACGACAGCAGGAAAATGAACTTTCATCTGAACTTTGTCTTATAAATCAAAAGCATAGTACGACCTTCCTTTCTTGAATTTTATTTCATAAACAAAGTGACTATTAAACATAATTGGCCAGTTTGTGATATTATGTCTGTAAAAATAAGCTGACTCATTGAAAATTAATTTTTCATGATGCATGGTAGACAATTGAGCATAGGACAATTAAGCGCACAATAGAAAACATTAATAATTAACAATCCTTAACGTTCACAATGGACTGTCTACAAAAGTAAATTTTCTGTTTTAAGGACACTGCCTCCAGATGAACGTCTGATTATCGTTATATTCAGCTAATATAATCAAAGCACTGAAAGCACTGAATGACGGTTGTCCTGGAAAGTGGCAAACCAAACAGAGCAAAAATGAACATTTGCGTTAAACAAGTAAATGCTTACCAAAAGTCACACTAGAGCTCACTTTAACAATTAGATAAAGAACAGTAGGAGGCCTACGTTTGTATTGTTCCTGGTGGTGCACAAGTGACAGATACAGGCTTCATCACTAGACACCATTGCCTCAAAGAAGGTTAAGGGAAAGACTGTACAGTTGTACTCTGTAATAAAGGTTTCACTAGGAGGCTTGTATATATATTCTTTATATAGGTTGAATTAACCACTTCTATAGCAAACTCATTTCAAACGTGGTTATAAGAGAGAAGAAAGGACATTGTACATTCTATAAACTTTAATTTAGTAATAAAACAATGTTAGACTAGTTTAAAGTGTTCTAAAATAAAATAGGATTTCCAGCATGCAGGCATTTACAAAAAAAAAATAGTTTTATACACTACACTGCTGGGCTTAG